>NW_015388519.1:69825-75677 GCF_001527695.2 Protobothrops mucrosquamatus
ACGATGGCCGAATCGGCTCCGCGCCCCCCGCGCCCCCAAACGTCCCGTATCCAGTCCGGGGCTCACCGGGAGAGGCACCCACATGGGAGTGGAACTCCGGGCCTTCGGGGAGCTTTCCAAGCTCCCCCTCTCGCCATTTTCGGGCTCCGCATCTCGGAGCTATTTCCAGAAGACCGCCATCTCTCACGCATGCGCAGTTGAGATAAGGGAAATTTTGGTCACCTAATATAAAATATTTGGAAATCAGTTGAAAATAAGAATTCTGTTTGTCCAATATGAGATAATAGATATTATCAGAAAAGGAGAGGGAGTATTTGAGCTTTTAAAAATTAGACCTAAACTAAAAAAAATATGCATATTACTGATTTATTGGTTAACCCAGACAATGCATATAATGGTTTTGATTTATTACAGGGGATACTGTATTATTAATTAGATGGTTTAATATGGTGGAAAATAGATAACTTTTAGAAAACAAAACAAGACTATATTCAAGTAGATAAGATGTGTATATTCAAATATATAAGATGTGTATTTAGAATATTAAATTTTTTTATGAAAAGAGAAAAAGGAAGAAGTTGAGATAAGGGAAACTTTGGTTACCTAAAGCTTGGAAATTATAAATACTAAATGTTAATTTGAATATTGATGGAAAATTAAAGCTTGGGAAAAAAACAATAACAGGACATTGATTGCATATAAGGATTGAATGGAAACACAATTAAGATACTGTATGTATAAGCTAAAAATTATTGATAAATGTAACAAAGATGTTTTTACTTAGTTGATAATAATAATAACTGTATTAGTCTAATATGAGATAGTATACATTAATGGAAAAAGAGAGGAAATATCTGATGTTGTAACTTGAGATTCATACTAAAGACTTATGCATGTTATTGAACTATTGATTAACCCAGTCACCACGTTGCTTTTTAAATACTTAATTGTAAAATTAGAAAAATAATAAAATATTATATAAAAAATAATCCTATACATACATATTGTGTGTACTTCATGTGCACTTTAATGTTTTATTCAAGGCGGAAAAAAGAGGGACACAGAGAGACCAGATATTTCTTTTTTAAAATACTAATCACTAGTAGAACTCTGCTCTTATTTTAACCTGACAGCCTATTAAGATAGAAGAAATAGTCAATATTTCATGTGGAATTCCACCTTAAAATCTAATGTTGCTATAGATAATAATACTACTGTTTCAGTAGATAATAGTACACTCATCCCCACAGAATTAATACTGGGCACATTGCCCAGGTAAATTGCTACATACTGTATGAAGAGAGCACAGGTTCTAACCTTTACTTGTTGAAATCTGATGCTTATTTTCCCGATGGTATGAAGGTTAATACAGAATATATTACAAAGCTGATTATATTTTGCTTCTCTAATGATATCCCTGTGGTTACATGTTGTTTTTTCTTTCTTTTAAAGGCTATTCAAAAATCTGATATCACAAATGAAGAAAATGAAATAATTGATTCTGTTCTTAACTATTAAGGTTAGACTCCATGTTTTAGGCAGCAGCAACAGATATAAAATACCATAAGAATAAAAATATGATGTTACTATATACTTCCTATTGCAATAGTAACAGCACTTAGACTTATATACCACTTCATAGTGCTTTCCAACCCTCTCTAAGCGGTTTGCAGAGTCAGCATATTGCCCCCAACAAGCTGGGTCCACATTTTACTGACCTTGGAAAGATGGAAGGCTGAGTCAACCTTGAACTGCTCAGAATCGAACTCCAGGAGTGAGCAATGAGTTAGCCTGCAGTACTGCATTCTAACCACTGTGTCACCACTCCTTTATAGTTCCATAAAACTTCCTGCTGACTTTTAATGTACTTGTTAAAGGGTCTAGTTATTTGAGGAATTGTCTATCTCAGTTGGTGTCTGTCTGGCCGATACAAGCTAATAGGTTTGATGCATTTCCAGTCCCTTCAATTAAATAGGGTCATATTTTGGGACACAGGAGGCACACTTTCTCTGTCACATGTCAGAGACACAGTGCTGTCATTTTGTTGCATGAAGTTCCTGTTGAAATCCAGATAGCTCTTATCCTGAGAAGATTCTGGAGGGCTTTGAAGATCTCACTTTTCTTCCAGCCATTGAACTAAGATGGTCAGAGCCTCTTGTTGGCCAGATTGACTATCTTTTTTTAATTGTGTGATCTGCTTTCTTCTTGATTTGTTTTTGAACTATAATGTACTTTATTCTTTTGTTGTATTGTGAGACACCGAGTCTTTTGAAGTCAGGTGGATCGTAAATCATGTTAAATAAATAGATAGATAGATAGGTAGGTAGGTAGGTAGGTAGGCAGTAGATAGATAATAAATAAATAAATAAATAAATAAATAAATAAATAAATAAATAAATAAATAAATATGCTTGAAAGAAATGTATTGGTTTGTAACATCATATTTATTTATGCATTACAAAACCCTAGACCCCGCTAGGTTGATAAAAGTGAGTATATGGGTTTAGTTTGTTTCTGTTAAAAATGCCTATTCACATTATGCCAAAAATTTTGTGAACATAGTACGCAAGGATCCCATGGTAACCATTTTGTTATTTTATCTATCACATGCTTTTATATTTTCAAATGTGTCACTATCTTGAAAAAGTTGTTTTTCCTGCACTAGAATTGTTCTGATGCTTCATACTTGCTAAGAAACAGGAGGACTATATTGTTTCGCTGGCATTCTCTCCATTTCTGACAATAAAATAAAATAATATCGAGTTCCAGTTTCCATGATCAGTGATGTTTAATAAGGTCTTTTAATCCTTCCCTCCCTCCCTCCCTCCATTCCTCTCTCCTCCCTCCCCCTCCCTTTATTTTCATGTATGTCTCCAAGGGAATATAGAATCCTAGTTATAGTTTCTTTCATACATAAGAGTTTCTATTCTGATCTTGCAAAAAATGTAGAGATGATTTCAAAAATGGACTTTCTTTGCAATTACTGAGAATCTACAATAGCACTGTATTGATTTTTATGTATACAAATCATCTTAAGGGCACTTACATGATTTGTTTGTGATTTATTCTTTCAACTTAATGACTTTTATTGTATGCCGAGATGACAATTATGAAAGAAGGTAATAGTTGTAAAGCAATTAACTATATGCAATTAAATTAATATATATTAGATCTATCAGTATTCTTTTAAAGAATGGAAGGTTATGATGATCTGTCTGAAGGCTTATTGTCCATTATTTTAAGAAGCCATCAAGCAGGACATGAGCACTACAAGAAACTGGGTCTGCAAACTATACATAAGGCTTTAAATCTTATTATGGAATCATTTCACTAAAAGAAAAAAAAACACAGAAAGCTATAATTTGTCAAACTGTACATGAAACACCCAAGAGCAAAAATCTCATCCGAACAAGTATTTTAAAGACTTACTGCATGTTTTTATACAGAGATTGACAAGTGAAAAAAGAAAGGAAGAGACATTGATTTATTAATAAAGGTAACTTAAACTTCCTCTGGGCATGCTTAGTTGCAAAAAGGAAACCTGACAGGCACAACAGAATCATACAAAGAACACTAAAGGGACACAAGTGGTATTGAACATGGCGCTTGACTGATAAAAATATATCCAAGAAAAGTAATAATTTATCTCCTTCCTTTTCCTTTTTATGTATAATATAATATTAGTTCATTGGTTTGGCCAGATAACTCAGTAAAATATTGTTGTAGTCATCCTATGAAATCTGTTTCCTAATCTGCTTTACCCTGAAAGCTGAACATCAATCTTGCAAGCCTGATAGCATTTTATCTTCTCTCCCTATAGATTCTCCCTCTTTGGAATGTTCAGTTTGAACTATCATGTAAGCAGCAGAATTGTTTCATCACAAATTTTATATAGGAAAGGCAGAAACTGATGAATGAGACTGAATATGCTTTAGCTATGTAAGTCTCTGAGACTCAAGAGGTTAAATACAGTAACACTACTAGATGGATCCCTGGTCCTCTTGGACATTTCTAATCGTCATATTTCCACTGTATTATTCTGTCCTTCTAGTGGTAACTACACTACCTCGATCAATTGCTGATAATTTTTTTCTCATTTTTTAATTTTTCAGGAGGCAACTGGCTATTGAAAATTATTTTAAAAGAATGCAAGCATTTGAAACCTTCAAATCTTAAATCATCCAGCTCAATTACCAGCTTATATTTGAGAATTTCTACCTTAAATTAGGGCTGATGGTAGAAGATGGTGACTCCTGCAGGGCTTCAAATTTTATTTCCCCAGAAGAGATGTAAGAGCACAAATGTAGTAACTGGCTGCAACTATATAAACTAGCAGGTCCTTTCCTGAGATTCCGGGGTTCTGTTTGGTGGTGGTGCAGACCAAAGCTAAATACATGTTTCCATGTTGTGTGAAATGTTGCACAGCCCTAGAGACTATCTCCTGCAGAAGAAAACAGGAGACCAAAGAATGAAAATGGACTGCTTGCATGAGGGATGGGAGGTGGGGGTGGCAGGCAACTTTCCTTAGCTCATCCTATTCTTTATTCCTTAAGGATAATTTTTAATATAAACAGATATGACTGCTTATTTTATATATGTGTGAGGAAGACACATTTTAGTTCTGACATAAATAATATGTATTCAGCTTCCCTTTGGAATAAAGTGCTCATTTTCATGCTCAGAATATTCTTTGATCATTGTTTCCACTTTATTTGTTTTATTCTTTTTATCCCCAATGGCTATAATACATCATTATAATTTGTTGATTATTTTTTTAAAAAAATACAATAGTTTGATTCTCTGGTGGTGGAGTTATTTCAAGATTAAATATTATTATTATTTCTCTATATACCATTCAAGTGACATTTCTTTTGACCCTTGAACATACTCCAGTGCCATGATAATTGTTTCCTTAAAAAAAAAATCCTTCCTAAAATTAAACATTAATGACAGCAACTAAACCAATTTAGCATTGTACAATCAAACACTCAGGCACAAATGAGGAAATGACAATTATATTTTAAACAGTGTTTTTATTCTCATTTTGACATAATTCTCCAGATAATTGACAATTAACCTTCAGTGCTTTTCAAATTCTTTATTTCCATTAGAATAGCTCTCTCTCTGGAACTCTTTAAAAATGAATCTTATTCATTAATTTGTGGGCATGGGGTGCTCAAAAGGCCATTGAAAGTTTCATTTATAATAGCAACTATGTCATTCTATGTCTATGTCTCCAGTAGTCCCCCATCTTCAATTTTTAATCAATGTTGCTCCACCATGTATGTGCAAAGAAAAAAATATTAACTTTGTTAAACTTCTGGCATAAAAATACAAATGTTTTCAGAAGTTTATAAAATAGAACTGTCTCTTTTGGTTTAATTTTGACTGTGGTTGATTTATGTCAGGCTTGTGGAGGACTTGCTTATTTTTATTTCTTGAATATCAAAGCTGGACAGAGCTGAATGTTTGTGAGCCACAACTTTCCCTGGAAAGTCCAGAAAGACTTTCTGGAAACCTAGAAAATTATTCTGACCTACTTCTACCACACTGTTTTGGCTTCATTTTGATTTGCATTTTGAAAATTTGTTTGATATATATATATATATATATATATAGGTCTTTAGTTATTTGGGTTTTCTCCCGCGTAGAATTTTCTGAGGTTTTCGCGGGTGTTTGTATGTAGGTCTTTAGTTATTCGGGTTTTCTCCCGCGTAGAATTAGAAGTTTCTTGGCGACGTTTCGACGAAGTCACATTCGTCATCTTCAGGCTGGTGTCTTCAGCTTCGTGCTTCTGGGAGTAGTGTGTGTGATCGCTGCTGTTTCTTCCTTTTAACTGCCAGTGGGGTTTG
>NW_015388519.1:77017-84466 GCF_001527695.2 Protobothrops mucrosquamatus
GACCATAGAGCTTAGGGCATCTGGATGATTTCTCTCTGGGAATGATTCTTTGCTGAATCTCTTCACTGATGGGGGAGGCTTTTATTTTGGATCTAGTGGTTTTTTCCAGATAGGTGGTGGGATCTGTGTTTAGGGGTTTGTATGTGGAGTCTTGGAGTAGGTTGGTTAATTTGGTTTGGTAGTCAGATGTGTTCATAACTACTGTGGCATTGCCCTTGTCTGCTGGTAGGATTATTATGCTGGTATCTTCTTTCAGGTTGAGTAGTGCTGTCTGTTCCTCTTTGGGTAAGTTGCTTTTGGGTGGCTTGCTGGTGCAAAGGATCAGACTCGAAATCACCAACATCCTTTGCACCAACATCCTTTGCACAATTATAGTAGAATTGCCAAGCATAAAACTTAGTGGTAGCTTTTTAATAAACAAACAAACAAATAAATAAATAAATATTGATACCCTGTAGAATCAGCTTTCTTTCTTTTTTTTAGAATGGGATAATAATTGCTTATCTATGAGTCTCTGAGAATATGCTCAAATTATAATATGTTTAATACTGATGATATTGTAATAATGTAATAAGACTTTAATCAAGCACGAGTGTCATTTTTACACTGGAGCATAGAATATTTATTATCTTGAATTGGTTTTTTTATATATAACATATTCAGCCATCTACAGATCCATCTGATGGTGTTGTTTTCTATCCCACCTTTTTCTAGCTTACTAAGCAGTAGGTTGTGGTCTACTTTGTCAAATGCCTTACTGAAATCTAAGTATACTATGTCCACAGGGTTTTACTGGTCTACTAATTTAGTCACTTTATCAAAGAATGAAATAAGATTGGTTTGGCATGATCTGTTTTTGACAAACCCATGCTAGCTACTAGTTATAACTTTGTTTGCTTCTAGTTGTTCGTAGATCTGTTTTTTGATTATCTTTTCCAGGATCTTTCCAGGTATTGATGTTAGACTGATTGATTAGTAGTTTCCTGGGTCTGTTTTTCCCCTTTCTTGAAGATGGGAACCACATCAGCCATTTTCCAAGCATCAGGTACTTCCCCTGTGCTCCAGAATTTTTTAAAGATATGGCACAATGGTTCTGAGATAACATCAGAACTCTGGAATGTAATCTGTCAGGTCCCAGTGATTTATATTCATCAAGGTTGGATAGGTGTTCTCTTACCATTTTCTTGCTTATTTTAATTTTTGTTTCTAGTTTGTCTTTTGCAGTAGCTTTTTTGGTATGTTGGGCTATAGTTTCTTTTTGTGTGAAAACTGACACAAAGTATGAATTAAGCAGCTCTGCTTTCTCCATGTTGCCTGTACTTTCCTTGCCATTTTCACTTTTTAGTGGGCCTACAGTTTCCTTGACTTTTTTCTTGTTATTAATATGTTGAAAGATACTTTTTTTATTGTCCTTGATTTCTGTTGCAAGTCTTCATTCATTCTGAGCCTTTGCTTTCTTGACTTCATCCTTGCATGTTTTGGCTGTCTGCTGATAATCAGCCTTAATTATGTGTCCTCTTTCCATTTTTTGTACTTGTCCTTTTTGTCTTTCAGTTTGTCAGAGAGATCTTTGTGCAGCCATATTGGTTTCTTCTTGAATTTCTTGTTTTTCTTTTTCAGTAGTATTGTGCTGCTTGGGCTTTTATGATCATATTTTTCAGAGTTTCTCACACTTGCGTTGTTTTCCCCTTTAGGATTTTCATCCATGGATCTTTCCTAGGTTCTATCTGAGTTTGTTAAAGTCAGCTCTTTTGAAGTTTAAGACTCTGGTTGGATTGTTTTGTGTTTGCATTATATTAAATTTCAGCATGACGTGGTCACTTTCACCCAAGGTTCCGGCAACTTCAACTCCCTCTATTAATTATTCTCAATTAATAAGGATTAGATCCTGTATAGCTTTACTTCTAGTTCCTCCCTCTACCTTTTGAATGATAAAGTTGTCAGCTAGGTTGGTTAAGAATCTGTTTGATCTCCTATTCGCTGCAGAATTTGTCTCCCAGTTGATATCTGGATAGTTGAAATCTCCCATTATTACTGTGGTAGCTTCCTACATATATTTGTTAACTGTTTGGCAAAGATTTCATCTATTTCTTCTGATTGGTTGGGTGGCCTGTAATATACACCTATGGCAATGTGACATTTTTCCCCTTTTATATTGACCCATATACATTCTGGAGGGATTCTATCTTTGATCACATCCATTTCTGTGATATGTAGTATTCTCTTACATATAGTGCAACTCCCCCTCCTCTTTTTGTAGATCTATTTCTTTTGATCAATTTGTATCCATCCATCAGTACATTCCAGTCATGGGTTTTATCCCACCAGGTTTCTGTAATGCCAACTATGTCATTCCTGCCCTCATGTACTATTGCTTCTAGTTCACCCTGTTTGTTCCCCAAGCTTTGATTATTTGTATATAATAATTTAAGACCTTTATGCCTGTCTGTGGGTATGTTTCCTGCATCTCCTGATTGTTGTTGGAGTTTTTCTTTTTTTTCATTCCTCCCTACTTCATTGTTTGATTTGTTTTCTTGGGATTTATGACTGGTTTTGTGTTCTAGAGATTCTAAAGATTGGTCACCCTTTCCCCTCAATTTTAGTTGGGCCTGACGAGTTGGGCCAGTCTTTTTCTGAGTACATTTTCCCCTGTTTTAGTGAGGTGCAGCCCATCCCTTGCCAAGAGTCCTTTGCATAGGAAATGCAGTCCATGATTGATGAAAGCAAAGTTTTCTTGGTGACACCAACCCTTTAGCCAGTGTTTTATTTCTAGAATTCTTTTGCCCTCAATGGGGGTTGGCCTTTCATTGGGAGTACTGATGAGAACACTACTTATGCTCCTAGCTCCTTAACTTTATTGCCTAGTTGCTTATAATCTCTCAATATTGTACTGTATTGTATTATATGTGTGTTAAAATAAAAGTCCAATGATATGATTGAAAACCTTCTGGGTTAAAGCTGTTGTCTTCAGAAGATAGCTATAATTTAGCCTAAGATATTCTAGTTGTCTGCCATATAAATGTTCTCATTAATTTATCTAGCTAAATGAAATATCTAATAGGAATTAAGATTGGAATCCCTCTTAAGATGTAATTAATCTTGATGTAATCTTGATTCATTTTAATAACAATTTTATCCCAGATACTTAATGGAACTTTTAATCATTGATTTATATCTATTAAAATTGTGTCTATATATTTGAATATGTTCAATTCAACTTATTGTGATATACTTTGAGAGGCATTTTATACTATGTAAATCCTATTTCATCTCAAATCCCAAGATGAGCAGCATATACATTTGATAAATAAAATGAATAGTAAAATAAAAAAATAAAATAATAAATATAGATATTTCAACAAGTTAATTTCACTCCAATTAATAGCATAAGTACAATAAAAAACATATTGCTGTAATAATGACATTCCATAATTATCAGTAATGGACATAGTATCATTGGCTTAAGGGAGACAAGGGGCATCCTTGTTAAGTGCCACAATATAATTTAATGGGTTGAGAGAAATCCATTTGTGATGACTCTAGTCACAAGATAAAGATATCAAATTGTAAGCCACCAAACAAAAGATAATGGAAGACTGTAACTTTTTAAAACACACTTCATAAATCCTGTTTGTATTATATCAAAGACCTTTTCAGCATCCAATAAAATTGGAGTAGCCAATTCTACTTTAGGCAAATGTTGTCAGATGGCAGATTAAGATAAATGTATTTCTGATGGCATTATTTTCAATCACTTTCTAGCTAGTGATGATATTGATATTTTAGGATTCTGTTAAGCAAATATATCAGACTGTCCCAAAGTTACTTTTTCAAAAGGCAACTGGACTTTCTTTGAAGATGTTTTGCTCCTCATTCTAGAAGCTTCTTCAGCTCTCAGAGAAACATCTTCAAAAAAACAAAACAAAAAACAAAAAACAAGACACTCCACTTGCCTCTTGAAAAAGCACCTTTGGGACAACCATGACTTGGATAACTGAGAATCTCCATAGTCAATAGATTGGACTATTGCTTGTGCATCTTGTTGAATTTTTCTTGGTTTTTAACATTACTGTGATATCATAAAAATGTTAAAGGAAATATATAAAGATTAAATTATTTATTATAGATCTCCAATAATATAAGTACCAGTGGGGCAATAAAAGTGCTATACCATTCAATAGGAAATTGATCTGGCCCAGGGGCTCTCTTGGTTTCAAAGATTGCAGGGTCTTTGTGCCATCTTATAATGTCTCATAAGAAAAAAATAAAGGGCGAGGCAAGCAAACAGATTGTCGTGCTTATTAAAAAGTGAATTCATATTCCTACAGCCAGAAATTTCCAACACTATCACTATGAACAAAAATAAGTATATTTTCATACCCAGAACAAGTGAAAGTGCTACAAAGCTTATTCTAAAATCTTAATTGAACACATAAAGCATGGTCTAGATAATTTCCTTTGCTATATCAAAATGTCTGTATATCATGTGTACATTTTAAATAAGAATATATCAGTGTACAAGAAATTGCAGCTTTTGTTTCAAAAGCCTGCACAGACTACAATTTGGTGACCACATTGGTGACAGTAGTTTAAATGAAAATTAGAGCAGGGAGATCCATTCATAGATAATCCTTTCTTTATGTATGTGGACACAATTGTTAAATGTGCTGGCATTTATTAAGTATGTAAATTGATATTTAATTAACTAGCTGCAGCTATCTTATTAAATGCCAATTAAATATATTAACATTTCCCCACAATTTTAATGTGTCAATAAGAATTTAACGTACCTTTATTGCCATTGTAATTTTGAGTTAATTATATGACAGATGATTTATCTCTCCCTGTACCTTTGTTAAAATTATTAAAACTTTTTTTCCTGAAGTAATCAAAATACTATCTCTCTCCCCTTGATTAAAACATATCTTGACATATCCTGCCACGAGCAACTTTTGCTAAATATTGTAGGCACCTATATTTACAACAGAATAATCTTATTAATTACAATATGACTGTTTTTATTGACCAATCAATATTGATGAACCACATGACCATAGACCAGTGTTTTTTCAAACCTGGCAATTATAAGATGTGTAGATTTCACTTCCCAGAATTTCCCAGCCAGCATGAATTCTGGGAGTTGAAGTTCACACATTTTAATGCTGTCAGGTTTAGACAACGCTGCCATAGACTCTTTCACTGAACAGAACATATATGAAGGCTTAAACAGATATAAAGATATAAAATGAACAAGTTAACTGTTTTGAGCATTCAACCCCATGAAACAATGAAATTTAATAAGCAATTGTAATAGTCTTCAAAGTCAATGGTTACAGAATAATGATGTAAACAACCTGTGGAGTTTATTTGGTAGCAACTCCTTTCCTGCAATCTCATTAAAGCAATGATATAAAACCTGACTTGTAGGATGAAAGAATTGTTGGTTTATTTTCAGGAAAAAACTCCAAAGCAAGTAAGCTGAGCAGGTCCATTACATTGATTCTACAGGACACCCAGACTTTCATTGATAGGTCTACTGTTGCATCTTCTCTACACATTTTACATTTATGGTCAGGAATAGGGGATAAACTATCTGACAGGTTATAAATTGAACGATTTGTCACCTGGCAGGAAATAACCTGTTTGCCAGGAAATGATTTCTATATTTCAATAGAAGAGAATGCCTGTAGGTCAGGGTTGAACAGTGGAGTCCTCTGTGCTCATATATACAGTAGTTTTCCGTCCCAGTGTTGGTGGAGATTTGGTTTTATTCTTGGTAATTCCTTGATTAGGGTATTGTTCTCTGCTTAATTGCTCATCAGGGACTCCATAGAAGCATCTTTCCAATGAGATGATGGCAGTAGATTTTAAAGTTCCATCATTACCTACCTGCCTTCCCTGGGATCCATTTATCTCCATCTCCCCATTCTGTTTCCCCATAGTAAATGGCAGTAGCAGTCATAAAAATAGAATGTTGAGTCTTTGGAGAAAAAGGCTCAGAAACCACGCTTAAGGCTTTATAAATATTTACTGTTAATATATTTGGAATATAGGCAAAATAAAAATAAACAGACCAAGGTTAAAGAAAAAGCTGTTATCAAATTCAAAAGCAGGCTGCCTCCTTCAGTGCCATCTGTCTGGAAACATCTTTACTGTTAATGTTCAGGGGTATAAGCTACTCATTCCAATTTGCTCTTTTTGTGTACATAACTTACCTAACTAAGTTTGCTGTTTCTGTCCATCGTTCTTTAGAATGGTTATTACTTTTGCTGCTCAGCTTCAGAAGCCAAGGGGTATTCATTACAAGACATGCACTAATGAGCCATGTGATGAAGTGGTTAGAATGCAATATTGCAGGCTAATTCTGCTGACTGCCAGGGGTTTGATCCTCACTGGCTCAAGGTTGACTCAGCCTTCCTTCCAAGATTGGTAAAACGAGGACCCTGATTGTTGGGAGCAATATGCTGACTTTGTAAACCACTTAGAGAGGGCTGCAAAGCACTGTGAAGTGGTTTATAAGTCTAAATGTTATTGCTATTGCTATTGCTATTGCTAATAGAAGACTCAGAAATGTCCTTGTCTGTGTTAGGAAGCTCTTATACAGTGCTAGTACAATCATCACAATGCAACAACAGAAGCCTTAATGAGTACCCCAACTCTGAATTTGGGCTGAATACATTGTCTGTTTTCTGCATAGTCATTAAACAACTTTCTGAAGGTGATTCTTCCATCTTTCTGACTGTGGGAACTGTTAAGAATAGCCTACCTTCTGAAGTCATCTCTTAGTTACATGAGATTTTTCAAGAAAAAGTTAAACAGTCATTTGTCTGGAGTCATATGAGGATTCCTGCACTGAGTAGAGGGTAAAATTAGAGGAACACTAAACTGTATGATTTCATTTAGTTCTGCATCAATTTCTGTTATGTATGTATGTATGTATGTATGTATGTATGTATGTATGTATGTATGTATGTATGTATTTATTTGGTTGGTTGGTTGGTTGGTTAGTTAGTATACCTCCTTTATTTTTCAAATAACTCAAGGTGATGAACATATCCAATACACCTTCCTCCTTTCATTTCTCCATAACAGCAACCCTGTGAGGTGGTTTGGGCTAAGAGAGAATGCCTGGCCTAGGTCACCCAGCTGGCTTTCATGGCTAAGACAGGAGTTGAATTCACAATCTCCCGCTTTCTTGTCTAGACCAATCTGAATGTATGTTTTCTATGCACTCTTCTCTCACTCTCACTCTGTACGCTCTCACAGAGTGGGTCTCCTCAGGGTACCGTCGGCCAGGCAGTGCCGGCTGGCGACCCCAAGGGGGAGGGCCTTCTCTGTGGGAGCTCCCACCCTCTGGAACGAACTGCCCCCAGAGATCAGGGTGATCCCTGATCTCCCTTCCTTCCGCCGCGCCCTCAAGACGTGGTTGTTCCAGCAAGCGGGACTGGC
>NW_015388519.1:84492-101779 GCF_001527695.2 Protobothrops mucrosquamatus
GCAAAATATAAAATGAAAATAGCACTACATTAATATTTGTATTCTTTTTTTCTTTTTTCTTTTCTTCTTATAATGTCTTGTATTCTTTTTTCTTAATGTGCATTAATTTAGCACTGAAAAATATAAAATTATTTAACAAACAATGTATTTTTTGACAATCTCAATTTCAAACCACATAGAGCAGTTTATTTTCCACGTACAGCATCCATTCCTCTGAGTTTAAAGTTATTAATGACCATTGGATTTAAAACAAATCCACTAGATGAAAAAATCATTATGTTGATTCTGTTATCTGAACAGCAATTTGCTTTCTAAACACTTCAGTAATGCATCCTCAATTTCTTATTCAGAGCAGTACTGAAATACTTTAGATTTGGGACATCTTTTCCTTCCTTCCTATGAATAATGTGGAGACTGGGTTTATTGAATTTGACATTATGGGTGGAATAAATTTTCAAGAAGCATTTTTATATATTGAATTTTAGTCTTTGAGGAGCAGCAAACATATGCTGGAAGAATTACTGTATGGTAAAAAATGGAATTAGCCAAGGAAACACATCCATAGCTTTTTTCATCTCTATGGCAGCTTAATGTATAATAAAAGCATGGGTATGTGATGATAAATGCACTTGAAAAAAAAAGGATTTTTCAGTTTCTGTGTTCAGCTTCTTCAGAACTGCACACCTGTACTGTAATTAAATCCATTTTATACACTACAGACCTCTTCATGGATTTAGCAATTGTATCAACAGTAGCATGTCATAAGAGTCTAGAAGTTAATATGCTGCATCTCCAGGAAGTTTCCTGGGTCCCAGCTACTGTCTTCCTATAATTAGGTGTTTTCTTGTTCTGCTCAAAAAGTTGTGGGGAAAATACGAGAAGGAGGTATTATGTATGCTGCTTTGAGTTGTACCAATAAAGGCAAAATATAAATCAAACAAATATGTGTAAATATTGTATAATGCTTAACAACTTTCATGTAAACATTTTTACAAAAATTCTATATAAATTAAGAAGATGCAATACTGATTAAGAATTCTCTGATGCCTTAATTATATGGTAATTCAGGTCTCTTATTAGGCCCTTCCTAATAGTGAAGAATAACACTGGAATTAATTGTTCTAACTGTCAGGAAATTTCTCCTAGAACTAAGGAGAAATTTCCTGACAGTTAGAACAATTAATCAGTGGAACCATCTGCCTCCAGAAGTTGTGAATGCTCCAACACTGGAAGTTTTAAAGAAGAGACTGGACAGCCATTTGTTTGAAATGGTATAGGGCAGGGGTGTCACACCAAAACCGCACCCACCCCCATTGCCGGCAATGGGAAAAAAGTCACGATACGTTGCGACACGTCATGTGACGTCGCGAGTTTGACACCCGTGGTATAGGGTTTCCTGCCTGAGCAGGGGGTTGGACTAGATGTCCCTTCCAACTACTACTACTACTACTACTACTACTACTTATTATTATTATTATTATTATTATTATTATTATTATTATTATTATTATTATTATTATTATTATCTTCTTTTTGGGGGGTTGAAGACAAAGATTTGAAGCAAAATATTGAAAAGAAGCAAGATGAGAAACAGGAAAGAAAAAGAGGGTGAATAGTTGCAATCACCTTAAGGAATACAGAGGAGCAAATCAAGTAAATTGATAATGAAGAAATTTAAGCAATTAAATTTAATCTGTTAGTGAGTTTGTTGATCTATGAAATATAGAGCAATAAGATAAACATTGGAACTCATTCATGGAACTGAGTTGATATGTCTGACAAACTTAAATAAAAAAGCTTATTTTGCAAAGTTTGATACAAACTTCACAGAGAATCGCTATTTCTATGTTGTTTAAACATCTCATCACTTTTATTTAAGAACAAATAAAAGAAGGCTTGCAGAACAAGGAAGGAAAAATATGTAGGTAGCATTTTGCTAAGACTTATGTAGAAATCCTTACATCTGTTTTTCAGAG
This sequence comes from Protobothrops mucrosquamatus, assembly GCF_001527695.2. Taxonomy (NCBI): domain Eukaryota; kingdom Metazoa; phylum Chordata; class Lepidosauria; order Squamata; family Viperidae; genus Protobothrops; species Protobothrops mucrosquamatus. The sequence continues at coordinate 86,469 of NW_015388519.1, forward strand.
TGTTCAACCATATTATTGAACATAATGATCAATACAGAATGCAAGGATTCTTAAAGATTTACAAAATATAAAGTAGAATGTCTATTATTTTCAGAAACCATTTCAATCTTTTTCAATGATTCCTTTTCAATAAGTCCATTCTTTTATTTTGCTTTTATATAATTGCTGCCCATTAAAAAAATCTCATAGAAATAAATCATGTGGAATAGCAGCCTAATTAAAGTAATCACTCCACTGTGCATCTTCAGATTATTTTTTTTCTTTTATCCAAGGATCAAAAATCTCCCCTAATCCACTCTTTTGGAAATATCAGTTGTAGACCTTACTATCCCTATTAACAGAAAGGGCCCTACTGAAAGTTTCCGGTAATTGGATTTCATAGAGAAAATGCAGTGACTGATTGCATGTTATGCATCGATGATGAACAATTAGAGCAAGTAGATGAAATTGCAAACCTTAATTGAATATTAATAAAGGGGAAAATTGATGAAGAAATTTTAAGATATGTAAATGCGAGTTGAAAGATAGTAAGTATATATAGTTCATTGCCTGCAATGTTTACTGAAAGAAACAAAAATGTTTCTTTATAAGAATCTGCTTCTTTCCATGTTGCTTTATGGAAAGAAGCAGATTCTTACACAGTGAGAGTTGGGTAGGTTAGGAGAAATATAAATAAATTGAATTTAATGGGAATTAATCCAAGAACTGCTGATTGGGATGAGGTTTGTCAAGTACATTACTTCTCACTGCCACAATTCTTGCTGTTGTGTCTGGAGGCCATGGGCACATAAAGGTACCTTTGCTTGTCACTGATTTGTGCTCACTGGCTAATGGGGGTAGTTAAATGAGATTACAGTTCTGTAGATGAGGAAAAGAGAGTGGCTGTTGATGGTCTCTCCTGAAATAAGAATACAAGGGTACTGTGCCTATTCATCCCAATGATACTAATGGGGGTTAGTTTTGGTGTGGTATAGTTGGAGTTCTGTCACTGAAGACAGAAAGGGGAAAATCTTAGCAAATCCAGATAGAAGATTTGAATAATTTCAGTAGATGTTCAGAGAAAAAATATATCTGATACAGTGTCTGCTCTTTGCAAACAGATGCAATGAGTTAATTCACATGCATACTGTTAAATGTTATACAGTTAGCAAACTAAAAAAAAGTGAATTATAAAGTTATGTTCTCAGGACTAGGATTTTGGCCATTCCAGAAGAAGGGGGTTGAGAATCTATTGCTGGTCCTGTTCTGGATCATGTAGATCTGTATGTTAGAATGTTTGGCATTTATTGGGTTAAGTGCTGTCTCCTTAAGAGATGGCTTATGGGTAATGTAGTTTAGCTAGTCAGCTATCCCATGTTAACAAGTAGGTAGGAGGAGTCACTGCGCTCATCACAGGATATCCTGGTCATGTGCCAGTTTGGAATGTCTTTGTCTGAGAATAAGCATGGGGCCACCGCAGAACTCAGATGGTCCCATTCTATGTAAGAAGTTGATGTGGAGGAATTAATGATTTTACCTAATAAAGATGAACAGATGTGTATTATCCAGAAGCAACAACCACAACTGCAAGTATTTCCTTCTGAATCAAATATCTGTTTTGGAATCATCTTTGTTTGAGTTATCTGTCTGGCCTTGGATTAAAAAGCATTTTAATTCTGGATCAGAACAGTAAAATCATTGTGCCTAAGCCAGTCTGCAAGGCTGGATCGCAGGGCATTTTGATCTCAGGTTGCCTTTGATGAATGCTAGGTCTATATGTAATATGGCTTTTTCTCCAATACTATTTAACATTTCTGTAAAACTATTGGGAGAGGTGATTTGCTGATTTGGAACAAGGAATTATCAGTATGCTGATGATGATTCTCCCATCAATATGAAACAGTTTTTTACCAATAGTCAGCACAGCTGCCACACTTTTAATTTTAAGATAAGTGGGGAAAATGGTTTTGTTTTACAAAGCATTTGGGAATTAAACAATTATTCATCGGGATAATTTACTATTGGAGTTGATGTAGTTTTCATTTTGTTTTATTTTTATAGGAATCCCATAAAATGGTATTCTGGAGTGAAGTGGGAACTAATTTTATTGTTTTTACCTATCCCTTTATAATGGATTGTGAACCTTCACAGTTCTGTGAATAAAGACAGAAACAAGCAAACAAACAAATAAATGTATTACACACACACACACACACACACACATACACACATACTGTATATATATAAACATACGAAAACAAATAAACATATATATACGTATATACTCTGCATAATATCATCAGAAGAATTCTTGCCTGAGAGCTTCTGAATGTCTTAGATCACAAACCTCATATCTTTTTATAGCATTTGTAAGCTTCCCAAACCTCTTTTTTCTAACAAGCTGCAGATCAATGGAGCTGACGTTTTATCCATGTTTCTTCCAGGTGAAATATTTTATTGCAAAAACAATCAATGAACTACATTTATAGACCAATGCTAGAAATGTCTTCGGAGAGATACTATTTCTATTGTGATGATAAACTCATCAATGGAAATTTTTTACTGCTACCAGTGAATCATCAATTCTTACTTTCTTCTTTCTCCCCTTTAATTTTGCCAACTGAAAGATGAGTTTACAATCATTAATATGGAGGTGTCCTGAGGAGTAAAAGTTTCTTCTATCATTCCTCTAACCAAAAATCTAAGTAAATGGGTAAAAGCAAAAAATAAAAATAAAAAATCCACCAATTAGAAAGCCATGCCACAGCTACTTTGGATTAAATTCCAGCTGAGAGGAAAATGATAAGGTGAGCATTATGAGCTATATAAATTGATATTTCTGACTTGGGAAATAAAACTTTTACAATATAGGTATAGATTACCAGTAGAATCAAACGGCATATTTTCTTTCTGAGTGCTAGTATTAAACTTATAACTTTAAATTTCAATTTAATCTTGCCTTATATTTTAGGAGATTCTCTCCCAGTAATAAAATATATGCCTGTAAACAATTGCTTTGAAACATGACACAATTTTCCTTAAAGTACTGGAGAAGAAAATTTAAGTATAACAACAACAACAACAACAACAACAACAACAACAAAACTTCCTTCAAAATGTAAAAAACAAGAAAAAAATCAAGGAAATGATTGGTCCATTAATGGGAGAAAATGGCAAGAAGATGATGAGCAACAGGGAGAAAGCAGAACTGCTTAACTCATTTTTTGCATCTGTCTTTACACATAAAGAAAAAAAAACCAGTCCAACCTATCAAAAACATTACTGTAAAAATCTGATTAGAAATACAAATTAAAATAGGCAATAAAATGGTAAGAGAACACCTTCTACCCTAGATAAGTTCAAATCACCAAAACCAGATAGATTTGTAACTGGCTGACCAACCACACTCAATGTGTAGTCCTCAATGGCACTGTATGTACATGGAGGTAAGTATGCAGTGGGGTACCCAAGGCTCCTTCTTAGGCCCGGTACTCTTCAATATTTTCATCAATGATTTAGATGAGAGGATAGACGGGGAATTCATCAAATTTGCAGATGACACCAAGTTGGCAGGAATAGTCAACACTCCAAAAGATAGACTTAAGATACAGGAGAATCTTGACAGAATTGAACATTGGGCCTTATCTAAGAAACTGAAATTCAATGGTGAAAAAACTAAAGTCCTACATTTAGACAAGCAAAACTAAATGCACTGGCATATTATAGATCAGACATGTCAAACTTGCAACGTCACGTGACGTCGTGCAACGTATCGGGACGGTTTTGCCATTGCCGGCAATGGGGTGGGTGCGGCTTCCGGATGACACGTCTGGCCCATGGGCTGGCAGTTTGGCACCCCTGATATAGATGGTACCTGGTTCAATAGTAGTAGCTGTGGGAGGAACTTTGGAGTCCTAGTGGACAATCACTTAAATATGAGCCAGCAGTGTGCTGCAACTGGCATAAAAATCAAATAGAGTCCTAGGCTGCATTAACAGAGGGATAAAATCAAGATCATATGAACTGTTACTACGACTTTATAATGCCTTGGTAAGACCACACTTAAAATACTGCATCTAGTTTTGGTCACCATAATGTAAAAAAGATGTTGAGACTCTAGAAAGAGTACAGAGACGAGCAACAAAGATGATAAGGGGAATGGAGGCTAAAACATTCGATGAATGGTTGTATGGTTTGGGTATGTCTAGTTTAATGAAGAGAAGGACTAGGGATGACATGATAGCAGTATTCCACTACCTAAGGGGCTGCCACAAAGAAGAGGGGGTCAACCTATTCTCCAAAGCATCTGAAGGCAGGAGAAGAAGCAATGGATGGAAGCTAATCAAGGAGAGAAGCAACCTAGAACAATTAAGTTGGAACAATTAATCAGTGGAACAACTTGCCTCCAGCAGCTGTGGATACTTCAACACTATATGTTTTTAAGAAGAGATTGGATAACCATTTCTCTGAAATGGTATAGGGTTTCCTGTCTGAACAGGAGGTTTGACTCCAAGGTCCCTTCCAACTCTGTTATTCTGATATCTAAAGTAAATTGATATTTTTATTATAAGCTTCAGATTTTCTTCCTTATAACATCTAAAATGTTTCAGAAGAACTTTTCCCCCATTTACATATGCTTTATTAAACCAGTTTCTCAAGGATGAAAAATTAATTTTGGTTAGAACAGGGGCTAATCATGTGTTAAAATAGGTGCTTTTAAAACTTGTTCATAAACAGTTTAGTGTTGGGGTGAAATTGTCAGGTTTTCTAGTCAAGGTGCTAATAATTAGAGACAAAAGTATTTACAGTATTCCGACAGTTTGTATCAATTATCTGCTATAAAATAACCAAGAAGGTGTGGGAAAAAAGAACTAAGAAGGGGTTTGCAAACATTATTTGCAAAGCCCTCCTTCACTGCCAGCAAATTCTTCTAGTAGGTTACACCTGTAAATGCCTGTGAATAATGTTTAACACTCACTATGTTTAAAGCAAACATTAACTAATTAATAAAATATACTGAGTGAAATAAACTCAAAGTATGCAGATGTTTTCATCCCCATTTCCAAATAATATACAAAATGGAAGCATCTCTAATATTGACTTTTTGTGAAATTCTACTACCTATAGTTTTCATATTGCATTTAGAAAACTTTATTTGTACAGTTATCATCTTCATTAAGTAAGTGTGTGTGTGTGTGGGGGGGAAACCCTGAGTTTAAAATCAAAGAACTAACTACAGATGGTCCTTGACTTACAACAGATCATTTAGTGCACATTCAAAGTTACAACAGCACTGAAAAAAGGGACTTATGACCATTTTTTACACTTACAATCTTTGCAGCATTCCCATGATCATGTGATCAAAATCCAGATGCTTGACAACTGGTTCATGTTTATGATGGTTGAAGCATCCCAGGATCATGTCATCACTTTTTGCAACTTTCTGACAAGCAAAGTCAGTGGGGAAGCCAGATTCACTTAACAACCAGGTTATTAACTTATCAACTGCAGAAGGAGAAAAATAAATAAAAGTAAGAGTATAATAAAGATATAAATGTATAAATAAATGAGTTCCAGCTTTTATTACAAATATAAACACATTTTGTTACTCTTCATCTCTTTAAGGCTACAAATATTTGTCTTTTCATTCCATATCCTTTCTGATCTATAGACATATCTATAAAACATCTTCCTAATGTCAGCAGAAAGTCTGTAAAGGGTTGTTTATGTCCAAAAGATGTTATTGAAGAAATGGCAGATGTAGAATTTCAGCTGACAAGGTAGAGATGGTTTCACAAATGGCTTTGCAATTGACAGGTCAAGATAATGATTTACAAAGAGATGTTTTACTGTATCTATAAAAGAAATTGGCTGAGGTTTTAAAATTTAAAAGAGAAATCCAAATAATAAACCAAGGGAGTGACCTGAATATTTTTTTTCTATTGGATTTATAAATGAGACTTACTACTCAAAGAACTCTGTGTGATGGGACAAAAAAAAAGAAGATAAATCAAATCCTATGACAATATTTACACAAACTATAGACCAAGACTATTAGAAGTAAAAGGAAGGAATATAAGGTTGATTTATTTATTCAAACTAAGTTTGAACAATAATGAAACCAAGTTTATCATTAATATAATATTAATATCTCAGCAAAGAATATGATCAGGAAAGCTAGCTTGCCAGTTTGGAAATTTTAACAATTAATGACATCAATCTCAAGGCAACAAAGCTTTAAATTATCATAGTTTTTTTAAAAAAATATACAGAATATAAATGATATCACTTATCATTTTGTAGAACAAGTATCAAGCTAAGTTCAAAACTTGCTGGTGTGAATAAAGCAGAAATTATATTCAGCTTTGCTTCTTTGAGGACAAAATTTTATTATTTGTTAATCAAATTGATATGGCTGCCCATCTCATGCAAAATGGCTCTGGGCATTGTGCATCAATTCCATAAAACAGTAAGTAAAATAAAATAAGTATGGATAATTATTAAAAACTATAAAAACTATAAAAGCAGAATTAAACAAGAAAACAATAGATGGAGGAATGTTAATAGTAACAGAGCCCATGCATAAGTCCACCTAACCCCAGGGTCCAATGGTTTGTTGGTACAATCAAGTCTTTAGGGACCTTTGAAAGCTCAAAAGCAATGAGACCAACCTCATCACTCATGGGAAGAAGATTCCACAATATATGTGCTGAATACTCCTTTACACTTTCAATGGCTCCTTTATCTTATCAATAAAACAAAAAGTTAAAACCAGAATGAGAAGTTTGTGTGTAGGCATAAATAATCATATTGATCTAATTACATAATAATGAAAGCATTGTTTGATGTTCACTACAAATCTAGAGATTCTATGGTATCTTGCAAATTGGCTTATGAATAGCTTTGCAAAACCTCAGGCAGACTTGATTATATCTGCAAGACAAGGCAGACATACTAGACATTCCTATCTCCAAACAGAACTTTGAGCTCTTACTAGCTTTTAAATGTCAGTGTCTTTGTTGAATTCCTAATTGCTATTCTTAGCCACAGTCTTCGATAGTTAAGTGCATCACAGTNTCCAGAGGGTGGGGGCTCCCACCGAGAAGGCCCTCCCCCTGGGGGTCGCCAGCCGGCACTGTCTGGCTGACGGCACCCTGAGGAGACCCACTCTGTGGGAGCGTACCGGCCGATGGGAGGTAACCTGCGGCAGAAGGCGGTCTCGGAGATATCCAGGTCCGATGCCATGGAGCGCTTTGAAGATGATGACCAACACCTTTAATATATATTAAATTATATATTTATAGTTTATATTTATAATTTATAATTATATATTTATAATGCAAATTATATATTCAATAAGAATACTGTGCTATATGAAATTGTTTCCCTTCAGTAGGAGTTTTCATACAGAAGCTGATTAGCTATCTGTCCAAAATGCTACAGCAGATCCTCCAGTAATCAGATATTTTACTAAATTGCCTCTGAATTCTTTACACTTTATGGTTCTGTGATACTAATTAAATCAGACCGTGCAAAATATTTTGATCAGATTGATAGGAAAATACTAGAGTATTATTTGTAGAAGAATTTATATATTGGCCAAAGAGGACAAGGAGCTCCATTGAAAAGTTGTAGACTATGATAAATGGAGAACCACTAAGTATCTCTCAGTCTATGCCTCTCTGCCTATCAGTGCTATGTTAGAGAAGAAGGTGGCAGTTTGGTAACTCTACATTAATGTGTCAGCCAGTACAAACTCCAATGGCAATTTTAATCCCAAACCAGTTCATGCACATTCAAATGCATTAAGTGATCAAACCTTCCTTGGATTAGAGCAACTTGGAGATGAAGATTCATACATGCATTTTTGAATGCAGTAAAAAAAAAATATAGCACTGGGTAGGGACTATGGCAAGAGGGTCTTCCCCTATTTGACTGGTACAGTACATCTGATGTAGTTGTTCTTAAAGCACAATGCTCTTATGGCTGTCACTCAGGCTCTCATCACCTCCTTGTCTTTGGATTGTTGTAACATGCTGCTTTTGAGGAGTAGTTAGAAGTTTCAGAATGGGGTGAGAGCTGATTTAGTAGACTAACACTTGTATCATGAGTATTGCAGGAGTTCCTATACCATTTCAGATAAATGCTTGTCCAGTCTCTTGTTGAAGGCATCTAGAGATAGAGCATCCACAACTTTTGAAGGCAAACTGTTCCATTGGTTGATTGCTCTCATCATTAGGAATTTTGTCCTAAGTTCTAGGTTGCTTCTCTGCTTGGTTAGTTTCCATCCATTGTTTTTCATCTTGCTTTTTGCTGCTTTGGAAAATAGTTTGACCCCTCATTTTTGTAAGAGCTCCTCAAATATCAGAACACTGCTATTATGTCTCCAATTCAAAGTGTTGATACAGGAGGATCTTGACAGACTTGAACATTGGGCACTATCTAACAGAATGAAATTCAATAGTGAAAAAAATAAGGTTCTACATTTAGGCAAGAAAAACCAAATGCACAGGTACAGTATAGGTGCCACCTTGCTCAGTAGTAGTAACTGTGAGAAGGATTTTGGTGTCGGAGTGGACAATCACTTAAATATGATCCAGCAGTGTGCTACAGCTGCCAAAAAAGCCAACACAGGGCTAGGCTGTATTAACAGAGGCATAGAATCAAGATCACGTGAAGTGTTAATACCACTTTATAATGCCTTGGTTAAGCCACACTTGGAATACTGGTCATCACGATATAAAAAAGATGTTGAGACTCTAGATAGAGTACAGAGAAAAGCAACAAAATGATTAGGGGACTGGAGGCTAAAACATATAAATACTGTTTCTGGAATTGGGTATGTCTAGTTTAATGAAGAGAAGAACTAGGGGTGACATGATAGCAGTGTTCCAATATCTCAGGGGCTGCCACAAAGAAGAGGGTGTCAAGCTATTCTCCAAAACACCTGAAGGCAGGACAAGAAGCAATGGATGGAAACTAATCAAAGAGAGAAGCAATCTAGAACTAAGGAGAAATTTCCTGACAGTTAGAACAATTAATCAGTGGAACAACCTACATCCAGAAGTTGTGAATGCTCCAACACTGGACGTTTTTAAGAAGCATCTGGACAACCATTTGTCTGAAATGAAATAGGGAATCCTACCTGAGCAGGGGGTTGGACTAGAAGACCTCCAAGGACCTTTCCAACTATGATGATGATGATGATGATGATGATGATGATGATGATGATGATGATGATGATGATGATGAAGAAGAAATAATAGGCTGCAAAGAGATGGAACTCATTAGTAGATTCCTACTTGTAATACAATTGTATGTATATTCTAATCACAGTTTTCATTATTCATTGTTTAATCTACTAAACCAGCTCTTACCCCATCAGCAAGCATCTGACATATTTTATATTTTTACCTATATATTCCCCATAGTCAGTCATTTAATTTCCTAGCTCAGTCCTGGAACTAACTCAGACATATCAGCTTTATTTAAGAATATGATTTTTTAGGATTTGGTTTTTGTTTTTTTTTGCTAACTCACACAAGATTAAAATTGCTTTATCAGACATAGAAATTTTAATAAACATCCATTAAATAATTCTTAGTGATTTAGAAATGTCTTAACATCTTATTATAAGTGGCAGGTGTGTGTGCTTTGCTAAGTGGATTATTTATAATTTTAATCCAATGTATTATCTCTGTAGTTTGGTGTAAAATGGAAAATAATATATTCATACCTTATCAGTTACAGTATGATGTGATACTGCTAACAATATTAGCACAGGATTTTCATTATTATTATACTATTGGATTCAAGCTGAAATCAAGAACTCACTTTTAGAGTGCTCTGCTATGATTCATAATTTGAATTTTATTGACTTAGTTATAGATCCAAGCAGCAGTTTTGTATTTAGCTCAAGCAAACAAATGTAAAATCCTTCTTATAAAGTCTTCCATGAGAGTACAAGATGAAATTAACATTTAACAGCTGTTTTGTTCCAGTAAGTGGACCCTCTGACTTCCTTATTAAAATAAGCAGACATGTCAACCTATACCAGTGCTATATACAGAAGAAAGCAATGTATTTGAAGCATGGTTTTCATATCATGCAAATTAAATTTGCTTTCCTCCAGTTTTTGCAACGTGCATTTAAAACAAACCTTAGTATACAAAGTATACAAAGAAAAAGAAATAAAAATTCTGCTTCTAAAGATGAATCAGCTGGATTGATGGGGTATATTATTATGCAGTATGAAATATTTAAGTACCAGGCTCTCTGCAGCCCCAGAGCAGCTGCTTTCTTCTTTTAAATTGCTGGGTTTCTAAGCAATTTAAATACGGGGATCTTCAGCATCTGGTCTCAGATCTTTATTATATGAACATATAACAGACATTAGTATTATATATTCGGAGCTGAATGTCAACTATTCAGGAAAGGAAAGAGGTCTTATGGGGAAGGACCTATGCTGTTTGTTTTTCCATGTTACAGAATGAACATGTGAATATAAAAGAATATGCTGAATAGACTTGGCTCCAAGATGGAATTAATTTGAACTAACCTATAACTAGGCATTCTTGTGCATGCCTGTTCTATCTTTGCTGTTTTCAGGTAATAGAAAATTAGCTGTCATCATTAGGTGATCAGCAGAGACAAGACCTGCTTTATCTCCTTTGGGGTTCTTGAATCTATAGTCCAGATTGCTGCACAGTGAGAAAGGAGTCCTTTATGTAAGTGTGCACTTCTCTTGCAAATATTCTAACCTACGTTTCAAGGGTCACAAGAGCAGGAGCTGTTTCCATTGCCATGTGGATGGAAAGTTTTGGATGCCTAAATATCATTCTTGTTTTCATATTAATCTTCAAAAGTTGGCTAATCAGTACAAACATGGAAAAATATCTGTTTCTAACTGATGTCTTTTGCACATGTTTTGCTTGACTTTTCTGCAAGATTTCCTTATTAGATGAGGGTTTTTACATTAAAAAGGGAAAGAGTGAAGGGAATTCCAAACCTAATTCAAAGTCCATCATATTTGCTTTCAGGCCACAGGAGATGAATTGCTTTCTCAACCTCTATAGGATTTGCTGAAACTGCTCAAGAGCATTTTTCCAAATATTTTGTTTCACTTATTTTTCTGCACTATAGTAATATAATGTTTCTGTGTAATGAATTATAATATATAATATATATATATAATATATATATAATATATATATTTAAATTCCCATTATATCCATCCTTTCACAAAAGTATTATCTTTGCATTCTAAATTATGTTAAGCAAAATATTGTCCCAATCTGAATCACACTAACCAGAGGAATATTTATAAATTTCTAATTGCACCTGTGAACTGAGCACTGAAGAGCTGCCTTGTGATCTTTGCCACTTCGAATGTGGCTTATAAAAAGAAGTTAGATAGCAATAGAAAGAAAATTACAGTGGATTTATTGCTTCTTCTGAGAGCGTTATGTTTTGTGAAATGTAATTGTTTCTTATTCTTAATATCAAAAAAATAAAATGACAAAACCTGAGTGCTAAATAAGAAAATTGAGTATGGAAAAAAATTAATATTCACACTTTGAAAAATACTGTTCCACTGGTTTTTATAGGTTTCTTTTTGCTTTCTGTTTGCTCCTGCTCTACATGTTTATAAGGAACTTTAGTAGACAATTCCCACAAACTGACCAAATTCAAATGACTCCTATGGCTGTCAGTGGAGAACTTTGAATACAGAGTTCCACTTAGTTTAAGAAACCAATGAAAAAGCTGCTAACTTCCATCTTCCCCACAAAAAAAAAAACTTGGCAGGGTTAAAGCAATGGTTTTATTTTGTTCATTCCCATATCTGAATCACTGAAACAGAAACATAATGTCAGTCAGGACTTTTGAGATTCAGACATTATGATACTGTGATCAGAATGAATGTTTAGTATGTCTTGATAAATCAGGTAGTCTGATTATACCTGGCCAGTGAGAGTACTTAACAAATCAGAAGAAAGATTGAAAGAGATTTGGGATAGTCCTTTTTTTGGACCAAATTAAATTATTTTCAAATCCAGAGTATAGTCTGAATTAAGCAAAAAGTATTTTGGACATCCCAAATAGCAGCATTTTTTTTTTAAATCAAAATAGAACAAAATTTACACAAACATTATTTTATCAGACAATGCAACATCACAAATTTTATTAATGTAGGTAGAAGGATTTTAAGCTATACCCTCTAAAATGTGATGTTAAAAAGTGTTTGCACCTTTATTATATTTGCTATTCCATTTATATCCCACTTTTCCTGAACTCTAGGAACTGCAAATAAATGGGTTTTTTTGTACTTTTTAATCTCCAGCTTTTCTTTTTGTTGATCTACAACCTTTCAGCCCTAGATAGCATTGCTGCAGAAGAGTGGAGGAATAGAGGAATAAATGTTATGAAACAGCACCAAATTGCATGTCAGACTTTCTGGGAGAAATGGCCTTTTTGAGAGTCAGAATGATTATGGTTGTCAGCTAAGTCTCAGTTGCTAGAAACATTGTGAGACCATGTCAAAGGAAGAGTCTGTTGCTGTAAAGTCCTTTTGTTTCAACCTCCTTTGCATCCCACATTTGGAAATTGATTTCTTGACTACATTGTTCTTCGTAACTGCCTTCTAGCCTACACATTCTAGGTAACTTTTGTATCAGCAATAGTATTTATAGAATATGAATCCAGAGATTTATTTTAATAATTCTCCAGAATAATATCTCTGGGATATTATGTTGTGTTGTTGAAAGAAAAATCTTCATCAGGGTCCAGTCCAAGCTGGGAATAAACAAAATGGAGGCTGCTTTAGAAAGAAGGTTATAGTTTATTGAAGAGCAGAACCAGACAGAAATGAGAGTACTTAATGAGAGTTCTAGGAAAGCTGACCACATGTAGCTGGGAGTGGTGGGTTTTTATACCTTCTTAGGCTTTTGTGTTTGAGGTTGTTTCCTGTTCCTGTGGTGTGAACTTTGACCTGAGCTTTTGAGCATGTCCTTTTAGTATTCTAATGGTGGTGGGTTAATCCTATTATGTCCTAAAGTTCATGTTTTTAGAGTTTGGGTAGAGGATGTAGATTTTAGGGTCTTTGTCTTTCTAATCTCATCAGCTCCAAGCTTCCTGGCTCTTGTCTTCCTGAATGAATCACTAAATCTGCATTTCTACAGAGCTGGTCTCTGCCTGGGGCTATTAAGAAAACTGGCCCTGCTTTTCTGCCTTTAAGATCCTTTGGGGAAATATAATATTCTACTTTTTAATATTCCCAAATATTTCTTTCTCGGGGAGGTGCTGTCTTCCCACAAATGTTATGTTATGTTACGTTACGTTACGTTAATAATGTCTCTGGGAATGCTTTATCTGCTTTTAACCTTTGGTATCTGACTACCTTCTCAATCTGTGAACCTTAGTAGGACAGAACTGTTAGAAAATAACATGAAGAGTTTGGTATTACATTTTTCAATTGATGCTTGGTGCAGAAAATGGAGTTACTTTCCTTTCTCCGTCTAATATGTTTAGAACACTGGGTCAAGCTAAATGCTGGCTACTTTTTATGCAGCATTAACTGTTATAATGGTACATAAAAAGAGGTTTTGTTCAACCAGTCAGTTCTTAAATTGTGGGATTTGATATTACTAAATAAACCAGTAGCAACCAACCTGTTGTTACTGTATATGAGGACTAAAGAAGTTAATGCATATGGCTGTTAATGGTTGTTAATTATGACTTCTGTATATTAATTACAGAACAGATAGTCCTCAAATTAGGACCTTTTGTTTAGCAACTGTTGGAAGTTACAACAGCACTAAAAAAGTGACTTACAACCATTGCTTGCCCTTATGACTGTTGCAGCATCCCCATAGTCACTTGATCATACTTCAGTTGCTTGGCAACCATCATGCATTTATGACATAAGTCAAAAGTTCACATGTGGGTCATGTGATGTCTCATTTAACAGCCAAACCGCTTAATGAGAAATATTCCTGTGCCTATTGGGGTTGTAAATCAAGGACTAGGTATATCCAAAACAGAATATTTTTCAGTACCAGTTGCAAGCATTTACAGAGGATGCATTTTGGAAAATAGGCACTATTGAAAGTCTACCTTATTGAAGGGTACTAGTGAGACAAGATTCACCATTTCAAGATTGGAGGTAAATGTAACCTTCATTAACCCTGTTTTTCTAGAACAGTACTAGTCTCTTTTTTTTTCCAGGTCTGCTTGTTAAGAAACTTATTGGCAATGAACCAATGAAGCCATTTGATCGTTAATTTCATAACAATGAGTAAATCTTAAGAAAGGCAAAAACTACTCTAGCTAAATTATTAAGTTAGTCCCCTTAAAGGATCAATAAAAAGAAATGTAAGTGCATAATGACAATTTCTAATCTTTTTAACTGCTCTAACAATCTTTTAGGAGCTGCAGTGGCAGAAGCTTATCTGGTATACGCATATGGTGTGTATTCTGATCTATGTGACTAGAATACCTACAAAATGTTGGTACATATGGTTTTTCAGGAAGTTGAAAAAAAGGATAAACAGTGAGAATAGTGAGTCACTTTGAGAAACAAGGGCCTAAGAATTATGGAGCATTGGAAACATGAGATTTAGGTTGGGCTCAGAGACTAATCTGTCAGTCACTTAATGAGTTTCAGTGAGTTTTAAGAGTCTCTGTGACTGAGTGGATTAAAACCTAAATTTCCCTGAGGCCAGTTTAACATCTGAACTATGATCACACATATTTATTAATGTACCTGTAACTGCCCAAGAAGCCAAGGATGTTAGATGACTGAAGAATGGAATAAACAAGCAACAGATACTAACCTAAAACTGCCAGTGTGAAATTTAGCAAAAATACCTGTACATAGAACTCTTTCTCTCTCAGACATTGTTCTCAACCTTAGCAACTTTAAGATGAGTGAACTTCAAATCCCAGAATTCCCCACTCCCTCATTTTAAAACTGGGAACATTGAGAAACCCTACACTATGGAATGTGAAGGTGGTAGGAAAACAGGCAGAGCAAAAAGGAGATTTAGAGGAATCTTATTTGAAATCAAGTACAGTAGCTATTCATTAAAGCTGCCTATCTTTTTTTCTTCAGAAGCCTGAAAATAATGCCACTGCGTTATGGAATCTGCTCATTAGAGTGTGAGAGAGTCTTAAAGAAGCATCACCTTATTTTTAGGTTCACATAACAGCCTGAAAAAAAATTAGACTCCTAAAATTAGTACTTCCATACAAGTTGGAAGTACTTCTTCTGAATATATTTTGAAGAATGCATAGTTCTAATAGAAATTAAAGCAGTCAAAGGCATGAGCACAATC
>NW_015388519.1:101863-106597 GCF_001527695.2 Protobothrops mucrosquamatus
CAGTCCTATTGGGAGAAGCCGTAGGGCTGGCTGGGGATTGCTGTTGTCTCCTTCACTGATAAATCCATTGACTGTTTTTATTTCATAATTGTTTCTTGTGAGCAATTAAATAGATCTGTATAGAAAAAAATCTAGAAAGCTCACACTTCTTAAGCTCACACATTCCAGATTCTTTTTTCTCCCCAGCAATGAATATGTTTACACATAAAAGGTACTTATGTATTGGAGAAGGAGATTATGAACAGTTGGACAGGACACAGAGAATTGGGGGAATGAACTTTTCCATTCTCACAATAGTACTTTTGAACTCGGGTTTAATGTAATTTGTAATATTTAAACAGAGATTCATTTTAGTTAAATTCAGATATTGCAGGATTCCCAATTAGTCTGCAACTGTTCTGCCTTAAAAGCTTTTAATAAATTTTCATGATATCCTATAATGTCTAAATATTATATCTGAAGCAAGATCAGGCCTCTGAAACTTTCTATATAACTAATTTTTGGTCCATCTCAAAATATGTCCTGTCCTCCCTTAATATTAGATGTGATTTCAATAACGATTGACAGAAAATCTGCATAGTTGAGGAGGCTGTAAATGTTTTCAAGAAACACACCTAATACAGGAAATATCTAAGAACAATTAGACTGGAAAAAAGTCATTTCTATTATTTGCTTTTTAAATTGAAAATGGCTGTCTACTTACAAAGCCTTTCATAAAATAATTTTAAAGAATACACTGACTCTTTCAAAATTGCACAATGTTTATCTTGTTAATAATAGCCTAGTTTCAGTGGTGGGATTCAAATATGTGAACAACCAGTTCTCTGTGTGGATGCTGCTTCCAGAAGTCCATTCTGGGCCTGGGCAACAAAAAATAGCTACCGGTTCTGCCGAAGTGATGCGAACCGGCTGAATCCCACCACTGGTTACAAGTCAAAGTCATATTTTCTCCAAACTCTCATACTGTGGAAAGTGATAGCTGGAGTTACTCTTGTTCTTTAGTGTTCTGAAAGTTGTCCTCAGAAAGTGAAGTGATGTTGTTTCCTGACAGCCAAGGAACCCCTCTATGTACTGGAATGAAACATCCAGTGGAATTTGGGAAACAGTTATATGTTGCAAATATGAAAGCAATTTTTTTGAAAAGCTATTGAGAGACTGAAGAAGCAAAAGTTGTTTTAGATTCTATTAGAGATCAAAAATAATTTTGTCACTCATGTTGGTGGGAGTTTATTGGGAATTTCACTGTAGTATATCTACACAATGCAAGCAATGAAACAAAATCATAACATTGTCCATTCTTTGGAAGAAAGGAACTGCAACATTGGGAATATGATGGATTACATCTCTTTGTATCTTTATAAGACTTGTTTATCTACTTATTTAAACAATTTACATGCTCACCAAACCTCAAAATTTGACAAAATGATTGAGGGAATCTCTCTCTCTCTCTCTCTCTCTCTCTCTCTCTCTCTCTCTCTCTCTCTCTCTCTCTCTCTCTCTCCATGTGTATTTTAAATCTGTTAAAATCTAGTACAGTTCCAGCAGAATGGTACTCTTTAGGGAGGAATTTATTCATTAGCATTACTGGAATTGGCTACGTCACCACAAATGTTTATGACTAAATGCAACCTTTGCCTATTTTAGTGGTCCTGACTGGTTAAAAAATAGAAAACTTTGTGAGCCTGGGGACCTGTTACCCAAATAGTATTTGCTGATGTACTAATATTTATTATCTATAGGATCTTCACTGTCTTTCTGCTTCCACTACACTCTATTTATCTGTTTATCTAATTAATCAGCCTTTCTATCAAATAATGAATACAGGGTATATAGTGTTTATAACCATTGTCTCATTGCTAAACTTGAAACTGCTTCTGTTTCCCATTTTCTAATTAGGTAACAAAAACCACATTCCTCCAATTCCGTATGCAGTAATAGAGCAGCTTTACAAAATGTCACATTTGGGAGAGGCAATTAAGCTGTTTCTAGGAGCAGGGAAGATTCTTTAGTAATTACAACAAGGGCATTCTAACAAGGGCATTTCCAAAGATACCCAAAGAGAAAATATATGTTAAGGGTTTAGCCTGTAAAATATGGGCTATTTTAATCATATTCATATGCCCTATTGAATTTGGTCACTTTGAAACTGCCTCACAAGTTATGGATATGCACTCAGCAGACATGCCCTATGCTAATACATAGACAAAATTATTTATTTTATTACAACTACAAAGAACAAAACCCCGTTCAACAGATTGTTACATTTGTTGTTGCAATTCTCCATTCTTTCTCATGTTACTTCAAGCCTTCTTATTTCTTTTTATCCCTGCATTCTGAAATGACACAGTAAGAATTTATTTTCTAATGAAATATGTTTTTTATAAACAATTGCACAAATGGATAAAAGGAAGGTATCTTCACATGAATTTGTAATAAAGTTTAAATTAGACATTATGTTAAAATTACTTTGTATTTGCCTGTGATTTTCATATTTATAAAAGGAATACAAAAACAAACAGCAGCTGTGATGGGTGTAATGGAGAAAGAGAATTCTATCAAACATCCCAGGGAGAACAGGCTAACCCTTTTGCCATTCATCCTCTTAGCTGCTATATTAATTAGAGGACAATTGTTACTGATATTATAGTACACTTGTTTATTCTTTGCTAACTTTTAGTATCTTTCTTTGGCCCATAACACAAGACCAAGGGGAACCCCCAAATTAAAATAAATATAACTGCTGCAATATAATATGAAAGAACTTTAAAATTGCCTAAAGCTCTAAGCAGTCCTAAAGGTCAGAACTCAACTGAGTAGTTGTCTGACCAGATCAAAGCCCATATTCAAACCTGATACACTTCTGATGCATTCTAGACTAACTTTATACAAGATAGGCAGTGAATTGATAATTAGTTTGTAAAGATGCCTTAGTTGAAATTAAATATATTTTAAAGGGATATTTCTTGATCAGTCAATGAAGGTTTAGTGATTCATTGGTAGTGTAAAGCAAAGCACTAATTGAAGACTCTTAATTCCCTTTTCAGAAGTCTATTTTCGGGGTCCTTAGAAATAGGAACAGTAGTAGCATATTTTTTTGGACAATTCCAGGAGCAGAGAGGCAAGATTTCCTGTCATTTCCAGGTGAGTCTAGGGAATGCTACTGCCTATATCACTTGGCAGATGTTATCAATCAACATCTTACAGCTTCAGTTATCATCTAATACAAGGATTCCCAACCCTCCGGTCCGTGGACCAGTACTGGGCCACAGCATGTGCAACTGGTCCACACAAACAAGCAAAGCCCCATCTATAGGATGCAGGCAGCACACAAAACCACACCCCCTCCGGTCAGCAGAAAAACCTTTCTCCATGGAACCGGTCCTTGGTGCCCAAAAGGTTGGGGACCTCTGATCTAATATGCCTATGAAGTTGGATTAAATAGACTCTCTTTTGGTTCACTTCAGGAAAAAAAACTGCAGTAACTGAGGCTGGTATATTTTAATTTGTTCATAAATCATATGGTGCTATAATTAAGTTTGTAGGCAATGTCAGATTATGCAGGACAGAGGTGAAAAATTGGTAAAAAATTCAAAAAAGGAATGTTTTATTAGGAAAGAGATCTTGGGAGTCATGGAAATGTCTTCTAGCAGCTATTCAAAACAGTTTAGGGAGTTTCCAAGGATATAATACTCATTTTCTGGGGAAAAGTTGTTTTTATGTTATTATTATTTTGGTCAACAGATCTGATGTGGAAACTGGTTCTAGAAAGGTTAGGCAATTTAAATCTTGTACTTTTTAATATAAAAATGTATTCTTCAAGAGAAAGATCTGCTGCTTAAGAGACAAGCTGGTCAAGAATATATTAATAGAAATTCAAGGCCTGCTAGAGATGAGGTATTTTTTTTTTAATTAACAAGTATTCAAAAGTTGTGCTGGAACCAGAAATAAGGGATCCAGAAGGATTTTAATATATGTTGTTAATTAAATGTAATAATAAACCTGTTCATTTATTAATTATCACAATCCTACTGATTATCTAGATACACGGGTGTTTTGAACATCTGCTTATTTTGGCTGTGCATCAGATCATTATGACTGAGATTTTAATAGTTTAGAATCCTTATTAGATCATAACATTGATTCATCTAAATTTAATTTTTGTACATGGAACATGTCATAACCTTACATATTGGAGTTTAATTTGGTGGTTATTTGGTACTTCTATATCCTTCACAAGAATAGTCTCTCTCCTCCCCCATCTACCTCAAGCTTGTTCTTAAATTATTTTTAATATTTGATTCATAAATTTCTTCTAAAATGCTGTTTTAAAGTTTAGTATATTTTAGGTTGTGAATTAATTTTCAGTAATGTGTCACAATTATTGCATTTATCATTA
The DNA here is from genome assembly GCF_001527695.2 of Protobothrops mucrosquamatus. Classification (NCBI taxonomy): domain Eukaryota; kingdom Metazoa; phylum Chordata; class Lepidosauria; order Squamata; family Viperidae; genus Protobothrops; species Protobothrops mucrosquamatus. The sequence continues at coordinate 106,260 of NW_015388519.1, forward strand.
CCTAGGGTATTTTATCTTTTTTGTCCACTGATTTTGTGTTCTTTTTCCCCCTCTAACTCAAACATATGCCTGTACAGTAAATATAAAGCGCAATGATACTCCATATGTTGTATTTTTCCTTCTGATGGTATAGGTATTAGTGTACTGAAGTGAAGATCGCAGAGTGAAGAGGCTATTATTTCCTATAAATGTTTTATTGACTTATTTTCTGTTGTCCACAACTTTCCAACCTTTTTTTCTGACTTAAACTAACCTTCCTTATCCTGTGAAGTTTTGGACCAGAACTCCCATGATAATAAGCCAGGATGCTGTAGTTATTGAACTTTCATCCCTCGATA
>NW_015388519.1:110019-113774 GCF_001527695.2 Protobothrops mucrosquamatus
ACCCTGTTGCTAGTTAGCCAACCAGCAACGGGCATGAAACTGTATGCAGATGGAGAAGGGCAATCACCCTTAATGGGCGATCAATGGTGAAGGGCAATCACCCTTAATGGGCGATCAATGGTGAAAGGCAATCACCCTTAATGGGTGATCAGGATATGCATAGGGGATTAAGGGGGGAGGAATACAAAGAACACAACAATTCCTCCCAGAATTTTCAGCAAGGAATAGATTCTTAATGGTTTTCTAATCAGAGTTGTTTGTGGACCCCTGTATAATACATAGGAAAATCCCATTGCCAATGAAAATGAATCCAGGGTTAGGATTAAGTCTATTTGGAGTCATGCCCAAAAACTAATGCTAGAGATAGGTTTTCTTATGTAAGCAATATTGACAACTTTTTGTTCAGAGTTGTTTGTGTACCCCAGTAAAATACATTGGAAAATCCCATTGCCAGTGAAAAGAATATGTATAGGATTAAGGTTGGGTTTAGAGTCAAGATTAGATCTACTTGGAGTGTTGCCAAAAACTAATGCTAGGGATAGATTCTTAGAGGTTTTCTCGGGTTTTCTAAGCTTTTCATTTAAATTTGTTTTTGGACCACAGTAAAATATCACAAACCAGTCTTAGGGGATTTAGGGTACAGATGCTGGATAAATTATTCTAGACTGAAAAAAAATGATCAGCTAGAAAAAATGTTTTAGCTTTCATAGGTACTTGCTTATTTTAAACAAGCTGTAGGCAATGTCTTGCTGTTTGCAGAGGAAAAGAGCTTATATATTATCAGTGTGCGGGGGGGGGGGGTGTTCCTGCTTGCAGTAATGTTGGTTTGTTCTAGTGCAAAGTGAATTTACCTGAAGAAATATATTCTCAAACTACAATCATTGTGTTTGAAATTGACACTGGAGAAATTAGTGGGACAGTTCATAGCCATCATTATAGACCAGAACATGGCATTAAACAAATTAAAATGAATTCCCTGCTGTTTAAGTTTCCAAGAAGCACCAGATGTACAGGAGAGAGTTTCTTGTACAGGGCCATTTAAATATCTCAATTATGATTATGTTTCTATTACAGCAGCTCTCTGCCAAATATAATTTGCAGATATTAGCATAGGAGGACATCTTTATCTTGGCAGGAAAGATAGAATTTGAACTGTCCAGTTTGACATGTACCGCAGAGACATGCTCCAAGTAGCAACATTTTCATTTTGTACAAGATGAGAGGAAACAATTTTAGTTGGGGTAGATGTTACTCTTTTACCAATTTTATACTGATAAATACCCTGATATGTTTTTTCAAAATGCCCTATAATTTTCCACAGGGATGTTTACTAAAGTAAAATAAAAGACTGCATGTCTATGAGTTAATAACCCCATTTTCCCCCTTGTAATATATGTTTAGGTTTAATTCTCTTGCCTTCTAGTTCCATATTTTTATTGTGAATGAATTAAAAATAGACTTTCATTTATTTGTTTTCTCTTTTGCTTGATCAGTTTAGGGGTTAGTATATACCAGCAGAAGTATTACTTGGCCACCCATAATCCAAGAGAGGAGAAAAGGTTAAGAAATAGTTCTCACTCCTGATTTATTCACTCCTTTAATAAGTCTTAAAAATCACTATACAAAATCATGGTTAAAATAAATTATAGCCTATTAAAAACCTGTACTATAAATGTTAAAAAATCATAATAGTAAGATAGAAGAAACACAATATGAATCCCTTCCTGGATCAACAACATGAATTGCTTATTTATTGCATGACATGAACTTCATCAGAGAGAAAGCAAAAATGAGTGACATTTGTCTTCTCCTAATGAAGTAAAATGTTCTAAGAGAATGAGATATGCCAGGTCCAAATCCAAGAATGATATATGACAATTCTTCCAAACTGAGATCCTTATTGTTTCATACCTATAGACAAAATCTTGCCAGACTCAAGTGTACTTTCTGCATATGTAATATACTCTATGAACTATTAGACTGGGAATGTCTTCACCTTTTTTCTCTCATGCATAATATCTGGGCTAAGTTGCCTCTTTCTCCTCTGGAATGCACCCCTCCCTCCTGGGGATCCAACTCCTCCTTGCACTCCACCACATCTGAACCATACAGAAGTAGATTATCCTATAAACTTGGCTCTAAGCAATATAAGGGTTGCATAGAGTCAGAGTCTGTTAAGATGGTTCTGAAGGGCAAATAGCAACATCCATGAACACAGAGTTAATATAACAAGTCTGCTTTATACTAAAATTAAAATTTTAAAAAATTCTGTCAATGTGTGTGCATCCAAATTATTGTTCTTGTAGAGGATATGACTCTGAAAATAACTATTTGAAAACTTTTTGAATAGCTTTGACATACTACAGATGGCAAAAACAAATCCTTATGGAGCTGTTATTTCACATTTCTAACTCTTTAACAAATTTCCATTCTCTCAGCACTTGGAATACTGATTACTCACCCTCATTCCTCAAAGGACAGGAAAATACAGTGCTTATGTAGCTTTTTATCCTTGTTCAGTTTTTGGAGAGCACTTTGATGTTTAAAAATAAATCTCATGCCACAGATCAAAGGGGACAATCTACTTTCACCAAAGGAGTACAATAAGCCAATTAGCATTTCCCTTTGCATGGAACTAGATTCTTCTGAAATGCACCATAACTTCTGTGGCTTGATTGTCCCCAATGAATGCCAGAGGTGATAAGGGTCATTTGGCCCCAAATATATGCAACTCCTTATGACGCTTTTTGCTACAATCCTTTCAGGATGTTCTTTTATTAAGATTTCATATTAGAGCTCTAACTCAAATGTTCCAAGAAGTGGTTGTGCAGCTTTCATAATTATGGGTTATGTTTTTATGTTTTTCTCTGTATTCAAGTAGCCATTTTTAATAAAGCATGAGAATATGTGTTTTGTGCCTTGACATTGTATAAGGAAGTTTTCATGTTCTTACCCTACATGCTAATATAAATATAAGCTGATATATTTAATTTTCATCTAATGAAGAGAAGTCCTATTCATGAAAATTAATACTATTATATATATATTTGATAAGAGTCATTAAGGTACTACAATGTCTGGTGGCTGTTAGGGTCTCGATGGGACAAAATAGGATGAAGTTAAATCAAAATAGGCTGTTTGTTTGTGAGGGTTCTTTGATGTTTTTGAAATTATAATAGTACTAATAGTAATAGTAGTAGTAGTAGTAGTAGTAGTAGTAGTAGTAGTAGTAATAATAATAATAATAATAATAATAATAATAATAATAATAATAATAATAATAATAATAATAATAATAAAGTTGGAAGGAATCTTGGAAGCTGTGAATGCTCCAACACTGGAAGTTTTTAAGAAGAGACTGGACAGCCATTTGTCTGAAATGGTATAGGGTTTCCTGCCTGAGCAGGGGGTTGGACTAGATGACCTCCAAGGTCCCTTCCCATTATTATTATTGTTATTGTTATTATTATTATTATTATTATTAGCCGGTTGCCAAGCATTCAAATGTTGATCACATACCCATGGGGATGCTGCAATAGTCATAAGTGTGAAAAACGGTCAAAAGTCACTTTCTCAGCGCTGTTGTAACTTCAAAAGGTTATTAAATGAATGGTTGTAAGTTGAGAACTACCTGCTATCATGGTTCCGACTAATGAAACACTTCAAAGAACTTCCAGGCATTGTTTATCCTAAAAAGTCTTTAATCGTGTAACAGAGTGTCGGCACAGCATGTAGGATGCCAAGATCTGAATTCC
>NW_015388520.1:0-15508 GCF_001527695.2 Protobothrops mucrosquamatus
TTTGTTGTTTAATTATAAAAATTAATAAAAATTTATTTAAAAAAAAAAAGAGACTGGACAACCATTTGTCTGAAATGGTATAGGGTTTCCTGCCTGAGCAGGGGGTTGGACTAGAAGACCTCCAAGGTCCCTTCCAACTTTATTATTATTATTATTATTATTATTATTATTATTATTATTATTATTATTATTATTATTAACAACAACAACAACAATAACAACAACACCCCGGACTTAACAATTGTCGATAAGAAAGACAAAAAAGTCTGGATAGTGGATGTGGCAGTGCCTGGAGACAGCAGAATAGACGAGAAAGAACTGGAGAAGATAACAAAATATAAAGACCTACAAATAGAAATAGAAAGACTGTGGCAAAAGCAAGCAAGGGTAGTACCAATAGTAATAGGCACCTTGGGTGCAATCCCAAAACAACTGGAGCACCACTTGAACACCATCATCGGCATTGACAGATTCGCCATTAATCAATTGCAAAAGGCGGCCTTACTAGGAACCGCTTCCATCCTGCGATGATATCTGTAATACCATCAAACATCCACATCTGCCTATCCCAGGTCCTGGGTAAGGACTCGATAGGTAGACAAAATGCCAAATCCAGTCTGAACATAATAATAATAATAATAGTGTCATAGTGAGTACCACTGGACACCAACCCACTACCAACTTCTTCCACTCGGTGGTACCTGGTCTCTGCATTCAGTGACCACAGTGAGAATAACGGAATAACAGAGTTGGAAGGGACCTTGAAGGTCTTCTAGTCCATCCCTCTACTCAGGCATCCTATAGCATTTCAGACAAATGATTGTCCAATCTCTTCTTAATAACCTCCAGGTTTGGAGCACACACAACTTCTGGAGGCAAGTCGTTCCGCTGATTAGTTGCTCTTACTGTCGGGAAGTTTCTCCTTAGTTCTAGCTTGGTTCTCTCCTGGATTAGATTCCATCTATTGTTTCTCCTTCTGCCTTCAGGTGCCAAGGAGAAGAAAGAGCTGGTGCTGACAGCGGTGTAGAAGAGGCCAAGGCAGAGCAGGTGAATGGCTGTGTTGGTTCTATGTCTTAGAATTTGACTCTGACACTGGGTGGCTTGCAGAGTGCTGCTGTGTCCTGCTTCCCACATTCCCAAGGGGGAAGACAACAAGAGAAGCTGGTCCCACCTGGCATTAGCATCTCAACCCAATGCTCAACACCCCAAATACATGCTTGCAATGCCCACTTGGAAGCAATCTGAAAAACAACACCAGCTTCCACTTCATTGGCCAGCGGTCACAGACGAGGCCACTAAGAGACCCTCCTGGGTTCCCCTTACTAACCTTTCTGCCGGATGGAGCACCAGACCATGACGATGAGTACGCAGATGACGAGAAAGACGAGGAGAGCCAGGATGCCCCCCACAATGGCATATGGCACTGAAGTCTGGGCCTCAACAATAGCCCCAGGATCTGCAAAGGAGAAGGAAGGTGCTGAAGGCAGGAACCGGAGGTGGAAATGACTCTTGCAAGAATTGCCCTGCTTTGCAGAAAAAAAGGGGGGGGGGGTCTCCTCCGTTTTTCCAATCTCTGGCCACCCTCTTGGCAGCGGCAAACCAATGGCCCAAGTCAGCAGCCAGTTCCGCCTCAGGCCTCAGCAGAAAACTGTTCCCCTTGACCTGGAAGGATGCGCTTACAGTTGGTTCTCAAAACAGCTGACTGACCCAGAGTGAAAAAGGGTCAGCTCCATCTGGGGGCCCCCCTCATGGGCTAGTTTTATGTCAGTGGTTCTCAACCTTTTTAATGCCACGACCCCCAACCGGTCATAAGTCGAGGACTAAACCGGTCGTACGTCGAGGACTAAACCGGTCGTAAGTCGAGGACTAAACCGGTCGTAAGTCGAGGACTACCCAACCGGTCGTAAGTCGAGGACTTTCCCTGCCCGGGAGCGCCATGCATGCGTGGTTCCGCCCCCTGCGCCAGCCGAGGCGTAGCTGGCAAGCGGCAGAGACGGAGCAGGCCAACCACCAGCTGGCCCAGCCCAAGGGAGGTAAGGCACCCGCCAGAAAAGGGGGAAAAAATGGCGAACAAAAAAATGGTGGACAGCCTTGCTTGGCGACCCCCGTGAAATGGTCGATCGACCCCAAATGGGGCCGCGACCCATAGGTTGAGAACCGCTGTTTTATGTGAAAGGCAATGGGCAGGGGGTGAGGGGTGTCTGTAAACAGGCGCTTCTTCTCCACTCAGCCACTGTCCAAAGTGAAATATTGGGACCAGATTTTTCCGTTGTTAAGCAAGGTAGGTCGTGAAGCGACTCGTGTCTGATTTTGTATGACCGTTTTTGCCAAGTTTGTTAAGTGAAACCCTGAGGTCGTTAAATGAATCACTGCGGTTGTTAAGCAAATCCAGTTTCCCTGATCGGAAGCAGGCCGGGAAGGTCACAAAGGGAGATCACAGGACCCTGGGATGCTGCAGGTGTCGTAAACACAGGCCAGTTGCCTCGTGTCCAGATTCTGAGGATGTGATTGCGGGGCTGCTGAGACAGTTGTTAATGCGAGTCAGTTTTTTTCAGTACCGTCGTAAGTCGCATAAGAATGCATTCCTGCTCTGGGGAATGGTTGGAACGGGACAACTCGCCCAAGGACAATTCAACAACTGAATTGAATGATTTAAAATAATTTTACAAAAACATTTTAAGTTTTGTCCTTCACCTTTCCTCCCGTCCCACTTTTGGCGTCCTTTCTTTAATGATTCTATTCCACTATTTTTGCGATATCGGCGTAACTCATGTTCCGTGGCAAATTGTCCCATGCCGAATTGGCAGGGGCGAGTTGTCCGAGACCCAGGGGTGGGGAACCTTGGCTCTTTTATGACTCATGGACTTCAACTCCCAGAATTCCTGAGCCAGCCGTGCTGAGGGGAAAGGGAGAGGTTTCCATGCTGAGCCATGCTGGCTCAGGAATTCTGGGAGTTGAAGTCCACGAGTCATAAAAGAGCCGAAGTTCCCCACCCCTGTCCTAGGCCAGTGGTTCTCAACCTTTTTAATGCCGCGACCCCAACCGGTCGTAGGTTGAGGACTAAACTGGTCGTACATCGAGGACTAAACCGGTTGTAAGTCGAGGACTAAACCGGTCGTAAGTCGAGGACTAAACCGGTCATAAGTCGAGGACTTTCCCTGCCTGGGAGCGCCGCGCATGCGTGGTTCCGCCCCCTGCGCCGGCCGAGGCGTAGCTGGCAAGCGGCAGAGACAGAGCAGGCTGACCACCAGCTGGCCCAGCTCAAGGGAGGTAAGGCACCCGCCAGAAAAGGGGGAAAAAATGGCAGACAAAAAAAATGGCGGACAAAAAAAATGGCAGACAGCCTTGCTTGGTGACCCCCATGAAATGGTCGATTGACCCCAAATGGGGTCCCGACCCACAGGCTGAGAACCACTGTCCTAGGCCCAAGTGCGAGAACTGGGTCTGGGACCACGAAGACCAAATGGAACAAGTGCCGGAAGATCTGGAACATGGGGTTCTGGGTTGAGGAGGCTGCGAAGATTTTGCTTACTCACCATAAACCACCAGCACGTACTGGTCCGAGGACCGTCCATGTTTATTGGCCACGTGGCACGAGTAGGTGCCGTTATCCAGCATGCTGAGGCTGGGGATGGTCAGCACTTCACCCTCTATCAGGGCCCGCTCCGGCAACGTGTCGTTCGCTCGGCTCCATTTAATGTCTCTGGGCCTGAAAGGGGCACCCCAAAAATCTATTAGCCCCTGCCTCACCGTCCCCCCAGCCCCTTCTGGCCACCAGCGTAGCATCCTTGCCGCCTCCACACACCTCCCTTTTGAAACAGCAGCTCTTTCTCTTCAAGGTTATTTGCTGCCAGACCAGGTGATGGATGGACACGTGAGGCAGCGGTTGGATCAAGGGGCACTCTGAGTAATAACTCTGCTCAGGAATTGTACCCATCAGTCAGGCGGGTCAGGGAGAGCGGCAAGGACAGCTTGTTCACAAAAGGGTGGAAAAAAATGAGGATTTGGGCCTCAGGACCCTAATGGGACAGGCAGGCATTTAGGCGAAATTGCTGGCTTTATTATATGGATGGTAACTATGCCCAGGAGAGGAATCTTTTTTTTTTAAAAAAAAAAAAGTTTATTAAAAAAATATATAAAAAACATCAAAATATTGAAAAAAAGAAAAAAAAAAGGGGGGGGGGAAACCCACAACAAACAAGACATTTAAAAAGTGTCCTTAAAAAAAAAGGTTAACACATATACCCACAGCATCCTTCCTAATTGAATGTTGATTAATACAATGCAACAATGTTAATCTCTCCCACCCATTATGAAACAGGCCAAAAGAATTTTATATCAATGACATAATAGTTCACAGGAAAGACAATACTGATACGAATAATATATAAGGATATAAAAATAATAAAGATGATCCGTAATAATGAAAAAAAAAGACAAGATTAAAATCACCAAAACCCCTGTTAACAAACTGTTATGCTCATCGACTTGTGAAAAATTTACTGTAGCTTCAATCCAAAATCATCCTAAAAAAAATTTAAGCCAAATTGATCCCGGATCAAATATCCATGTCCAGCAATTATCTATTGCCGATTGGTTAAATGCAATAAAGCCAATCTGCCCAGGATAGAAATTCTTTCTCCACTTGTGCCTGTTGGCATTAGCAGCAAAATACAGACCAGAATTGTTGACACACAGGGCAGGGAACAAGCCAGGGTCTGTTTCATGTCCTCCCTTTGCCTATTCTTTTTTTTTTATTTATCAAATTGCATCTCCTTCACCAAGGTTATAGAAAACATGCCAAACCCAATCGTCGGAGGAGAAAAGTGACTCAGAGGTGCACCTGCCACCAACAGCTATCGCCCATGTCTCATTTTTCACACCTGCACGCACTGTCTCTGAAACAGCTGATGCTCCAAGACAGAGAGAAGTCAAAATTGACTTCAACATCGCCTGGAAAAGATTGGGATCTTTTGCGCTAGATCGAAAAGGTTCTCTGCTGGTTTACAGGGGCAAACAAAAAATATTGCACCCCGTCACTTAAATTTGACCAATCGAAGGGTAGAAATTAAGATTTGCACAGTGGGAGTGGCAGGACTCCGTGAGTCTTGAAGTTGACCACCATATATCTGTAATGGCAGTTTCTCAATCTTGACCACTTGGAGAGGACTTCAACTCCCAGAATTCCCCAGCCAGCTGTGGTCAAGGCTGAGAAACACTGTGTTTTGGCATTCCACTCCAGCAACTTTGAGCGCAATCCATAGTTGGACCGTCTCCTCTCCACCCGCCATTTTGCATTTGGTTCTATGCTCAACCCCAAAAATCTTATTTTAGAGATGGAAGCAGTTAATGGACCTTGAAATCTTAAGTTTTTTTTAAAAAGGGCAGAGCCTTCAAATTTAAAATCTGCCCAACTCTATTCTAGGGCATCCTATATCCTGGGCTACAGGTAGGGCGAGACATTTATTTATTAGATTTTTATCCTGCCTTTATTATTTTTATAAATAACTTGAGGCAGCAAACATACCTAATAACTCTTCCTCCTCCTATTTTCCCCACAATAACCCTGTGAGGTGGGTTGGACTGAGAGAGTGACGCTCAAAGTCATCCAGCCGGCTTTCATGCCTAAAGCGGGACTGGAACTCACGATCTCCTGGTGATTGGTCCAAAGTCACCCAGCCAGCTTTCATGCCTAAGGTGGGACTAGAATTCCCTGTCTCCTGGTGATTGGCCCAAAGTCACCCAGTTGGCTTTCATGCTTAAGGTGGGACTAGAATTCACTGTCTCCTGGTGATTGGCCCAAAGTCACCCAGCCGGCTTTCATGCCTAAGGTGGGACTAGAATTCACTGTCTCCTGGTGACTGGCCCAAAGTCACCGAGCCGGCTTTCATGCCTAAGGCAGAACTAGAACTCCCACACTTCCCAGCATGCTGTTTGGGGAATTCTGGGAACTGAAGTCCACACAGCTTAAAGTTGCTAAGGTCAAGAAACACTGCTCCAGAATCCCACATCCATGGCCGTTGGCCATGCTGGCTAGCAATCAGAAATCTACAAGTTATCTCCGAGGTTCCCAGGCTGGCTGATCAAAAACTGCTTCCCCCATCAAAAGGGTCTTTTGTGAAAAGTTGGGTTTCTGATATATTGTTTTAGTTCAAATGCAGATAGAGGCAGATCTGGTCTAATAATCAATACCCTTGGTTGATGAAGCCCAAAATATTCCAATATCTCACTTGGCAGCTCTCTCATTTGTTAGGGGTGGCCAATTTCAGCTTTTCTCAGCACCGGATTTGGGGGTTTAATAAATGTCAGTAAAAAACGCTCTTTTTCTTTTCTTTTCTTTTTTTAAAGAGCAGGGTGACCAGCTGCCACATCCATGAACTTCCTTTTCCCAAAACGGGATCTCAAAGCTGCCTTGTTTTCTGCACCAGGTTCTTTCCTGTTGCCACCAAAATAAGCCCAAAATTTGCTTTTTCCCATCTGGAAGAAGGGCTATCTAAAAAAATGAAATTCAATGGTGAAAAAAGTAAGGTTCTACATTTAGGCAAGAAAAACCAAATGTAGAGGTATAGTATAGTAGTAACTGTGAGAGGGATCTCGGAGTCCTAGTGGACAATCCCTTAAATAGGAGCCAGCCGTGTGCTGCCAAAAAAGCCAACACGGTGCTGGGCTGCATTAACAGAGGGATAGAATCAAGATCACGTGAAGTGTTAATACCACTTTACAATGCCTTGGTAAGGCCACACTTGGAATACTGCATCCAGTTTTGGTCACCACAATGTAAAAAAGATGTTGAGACTCTAGAAAGACTACAGAGAAGAGCAACAAAGATGATTAGGGGACTGGAGGCTAAAACATATAAGGAACGGTTGCTGGAATTGGGTATGTTTAGTTTAATGAAGAGAAGGACGAGGGGGGACATGATAGCAGTGTTCTATTATCTCAGGGGCTGCCACAAAGAAGAGGGAGTCAAGCTCTTCTCCAAGGCGCCTGAAGGCAGGACAAGAAGCAACGGATGGAAACTGATCAAGGAGAGAAGCAACCTAGAACTAAGGAGAAACTTCCTGACAGTGAGAACAATTAACCAGTGGAACAACCTGCCTCCAGAAGCGGTGAAAGCTCCAACACTGGAAGTTTTTAAGAAGAGACTGGATAGCCTTTGTCTGAAATGGTGTAGGGTTTCCTGCCTGAGCAGGGGGTTGGACTAGATGACCTCCAAGGTCCTTTCCAACTTTATTATTATTATTATTATTATTATTATTATTACTATTATTATTACTTACAGTGGGTTGCCGTTAACAGCGCAAGTCAAAACTAAGGTGTCTCCTTCCCTCATGACTCCTTGAGGGGGGTGGATTCTCGCTGTGGGTGAATCTAGAAAAAGAGAAGAAAAAAGAACAGTAATAATAATAATACCCTAATAATAATCTGTATATAATAAAAAAAAACAATACCAAATTTGTAGGCCACCTGACTCTCAAAGACCCTGACAATTCCTTTGCTTCGCTTAAAAAGACGCAAACTCTTCAAGAACAAGAAGAGGCAAACTATAGCAGCCATTGTTCCTTCAGGTGTAGGAATGCCGCAAGCCTGATCTGACGCCAACGCAAGTTTAGAATTATTTGCAGGTGGTCCTCGAGTTACCGCTCTAATGGAACAACATGCCCATCATGGTTAGGAGTCGTAAGAGTCATAAAATGGATCGGTCACATCACCAATCCAATTTTACAATCTTCTACTGCAGGGCTTTTCAACCAGTGGTACGGGTACCACCTGTGGTACATTGGCACCTGGCAGGTGGTACGTGACCATCCTAGAAAAGTGGTAGTGGGGGGAAGGGAATGAGCTGAACCGGTGGCAGCACCGTACAAGCCTGAGCAAGAGATGGCTGGAGCTGCAGGGCTGTCAGGGCTCAGCGGAAGCGCCAGGATCAGTGCCGCTTTCCAGCTGATCGGCGCTTCAGGGCTGTCAGGGCTCAGTGGAAACGCCAGGATCAGCGCCAGGCTCCAGCTGGAGCTCGGCACTGATCCTGGTGCTTCTGCTGAGCCCTGAAGAAGCACCAATCAGCTGGAAAGCAGCACTGATCCTGGCGCTTCTGCTGAGCCCAGAAAAAATGCCGATCAGCTGGAATGTTGCAGCATCTCCAGGGTCTTGGGATTTACATTCAGATGCTTGGCAACTGATTCATATTTATGACCGTCACAGTGTCCCAGGGTCATGTGAAGTGACCAAAACCTGCTGCAACCACCCAGCAGACGGGGGGAATAAAAACCAAACACCCCCCCACCCCACCCCCGCTGCCAATCCTCAACAGAAATGCTCACAACAATGAAAACCTCGGACAGGAGGAAGAGCGCGGCCGGGTGGGCAGGCAGGTGTCTTGCTCAGCTGTGGCTTGGGGGGCACTTTTTTCAGTGCCACTGTAACTTCGAACAGTCACTAAGCGAACTGTTGTAAGTTGAGAACTACCTGTACTTTATCACTTTTTTTCCTTTTTTGGGGGGGGTCATCAGGTTTTTGACCCCTTGCTAGGCGACTGGTGGTACTCGGATGTTGCCGTATCCTAAAAGTGGTACAATGGGTGAAAAGGTTGAAAAGACCTGTTCTAGTGTATGTGGTGCCTGTTAAGTTAATGTGGTGGCGGTAAGGTGAATATGGCGGTCACTAAGCAAATGTCATGATTGGTAAGCGAATCTATTGTAAGTGCCGGTTTGACGACAAACTGTGGTAAACTATGGTCACGTGACCATGGGATGCTGCAAAACAGCCATATTGTTGAGCACCTGAGGTAACATGACTGGGGGGGGCACTGTTGGAACTTCCGATTGGGGTCATAAGTCCCCTCTTTGAGTCTGTTGCAACGCCGAACTGTCACTAAGTTGTAAGGCGAGGACTCCCTGCCTTCGCCTGGGTCGCCTTCCTTTAACAAGGATTGTCAGATTTAAAGACAGCGGCAGATGTTGGCTCCCCTCAAAAGCGTTCAGGTTGGCCCAAAGTGTTTCTGACAGCTCACTGAAGGAGTCTCTTTGTAGCCATTGTAGGAGGGAACTACACGGATGCCCAAAAATAAAAAGTAAAAAAAAAATCAAGAGTCTGATCGTCCCTTTTCCGACATACCGACTGGAATCAAAGGCAGAAGCTTCAGGGAGCTGCAGCTTTTATGAGCTTTTGAATCCAGTGTGTGAGTCGGAAAAGGTGCTCCTGGTTTCCTTCTGATCTCGGGAAGGAATCCTGACATCCCTTTCTGTCACAGCCTCTCAGGGTTTTGACGAGTTGCTCTCCTTGTTCCTTTAATCTCTCTTCACAAGTTTTACTTTCTGCTCCCCTGACCATCTTCTCATACTTGTCTGAACTAGTTCCAGATTGCCTTTCCCTCCCCCCCCCTTTTATTTTCTTTTTTGGACTCATATCACATGGCTCTCTCAGATGATAGCAGTGTTCCAATATCTCAGGGGCTGCCCCAAAGAAGAGGGAGTCAAGCTATTTTCCAAAGCGCCTGAAGGCAGGACAAGAAGCAACGGATGGAAACTAACCAAGGAGAGAAGCAACCTAGAACTAAGGAGAAATTGCCTGACAGTGAGAACAATTAACCAGTGGAACAACCTGCCTCCAGAAGTGGTGACTGCTCCAACACTGTAAGTTTTTAAGAAGAGACTGGAGAGCCATTTGTCTGAAATGGTGTAGAGTTTCCTGCCTGAGCAGGGGGTTGGACTAGATGACCTCCAAGGTCCCTTCCAACTTTACTACTACTACTACTCCTACTCTTCTTCTTCTTCTTCTTCTTCTTCTTCTTCTTCTTCTTCTTCTTCTTCTTCTTCTTATTATTATTATTATTATTATTATTATTATTATTATTATTATTATTATTATTATTACTATTATTATTATTATTATTATGTCTCTAAGACGCTCCCCCTGCAAGTTCTTCTCCACAAAAGATGCAGAGCCAAGCCAGAAATTGCCCACTCTCTAGCTGAAGCAATTGATCCGTTTCCTAAAATATTAACTTTGCATTTGACTACTCCAGCCTCGCAGTTACTTTCCGCCCCTTCCCAGCGGATCAAGATCGTTGCAAATTTTATTTGTGTCTCCTAGAATATTAGCTAACCCGCCCAGCCAGGGGTCATCCACAACTGATTAGCATTCCCTCTCCTTTCTCATCAAACTCATTAAAATGCTGGAGAGCCAGAGCTGAACCGGGGAGCCAGCCTCACTCCCCTCTGGTGAAAAACCTTCTCCGCACTCTTTGACCTGAGATTTTCAGGCTAGCTATCTGTCTACTTCATGTCACACCACCCAGCCTACTCTTAACTACTTTGCTAATCAGACTGTGGTAGAGTGTACTTGTTCAAATGCTGCTTCTGGTTTTCTCAGCGGCATCTGGTTGATCGATGGGAAAACAGGATATTGGACTAGATGAGTTTTTAATCTGATCTAGGAGAGCTGCTCTCGCTGTTTGTTCTCCAGTTTAAAGTGCTGGAGTATTCTGCTACTAGTGATGTCTGTCTGTCTGTCTGTCTGTCTATCTATCTATATCTATATGTATATCTATATGTATTTCTATATGTATATCTATATGTATATCTATATATCTATATCTCAGTCTATCTATCTATCTATCTATCTATCTATCTATCTATCTATCTATCTATCTATCTATCTATCTATCTATCTATCTATCTATCTATAGCTATCTATATCTATATCTATATCTATATCTACTGTATGTCTGTCTGTCAATCTATATCTATATGTCTGTCAGTCATTCTGTCTATCTATCTATCTATCTATCTATCTGTCTGTCTGTCTGTCTGTCTGTCTGTCTGTCTGTCTGTCTGTCTGTCTGTCTGTCTGTCTGTCTGTCTGTCTATCTATATCTATATCTATATATCTATATCTATGTCGGTCTGTCAATCTATATGTATATGTCTATCTATATGTATATGTCTATATCTATATCTATATCTATATCTATCTATCTATCTATCTATCTATCTATCTATCTATCTATCTATCTATCTATCTATCTATCTATCTATATCTATGTAGGTCTGTCAATCTATATCTATATGTCTGTCAGTCATTCTGTCTATCTATCTATCTATATCTATATCTATATCTATGTCGGTCTGTCAGTCTGTATGTATATGTATATGTATATCTATATGTATATATCTATATCTATATCTATCTATATCTTTCCTACTATGTATATATCTATATCTATGTCTGTCTGTCTGTCTGTCTGTCTGTCTGTCTATCTATCTATCTATCTATCTATCAATCAAATGCAACAGGGCTCCATTTCTTGATCTCGCTAACCTGAACCTGGCTTACAAAATCTTTCCACCTCTCCTACTCCCTCCCTTCCTAGGGAGTTCCAGCGGTCACTTACACTGCACATCTAGCACGTATTGCGTCTGCTTCCGCTGACCACGCAATGCTGGGTGGATGGCTTCGCACGTCACAATGCTGCTGTGGTCCTTGCGATCCACCCAAAAACGCACCATGCTGGTGATGCTGAATACTTTCCCATGTTCTTGCTTGCTGCTTGTTCCTGAAACACACACAAACAGCACACCAGCCCCGTCAAGTAACCCCAGCAAGCACGTACAGCTCCCCTTTAGATCAGGGGTGTTCAATTTTGGCAACTTTTAAGATCTGTGGGCTTCAACTCCCAGATATGTATTATATGGATCATCTCAACAACTGACTCTGGGCAGACTCAAAATGAAAACAATTTAAAACATTACAAAAGTTAAAATATGCAATGGCCAAGCAGCATCAACCCACTAGCCTAACTAAAAAGGTGGTCCCTGCACAATGTCAAAGCCCAAGGCCTGGGCAAAGAACCTGTTTCTTTATTGGAGAAACAATTGTTGAATCCATCCCAAATTGTAAGATGGGAAAAGATGAGGAGAAGGAGGGAGGAAGGAAAGGGGAGGAGGAGGAGGAGGAGGAGGAGGAGGAGGAGGAGGAGGAGGAGGAGGGAAAGAATGGTTGGAAACTAATCAAGGAGAGAAGCAACCTAGAACTAAGGAGAAATTTCCTGATAGTTAGAACAATTAACCAGGTGGAACAACCTTCCTCCAGGAACTGTGAATGCCCAACACTGGAAGTTGTTAAGAAGAGACTGGACAGCCATTTGTCCAAAATGGTATAGGGTTTCCTGCCTGAACAGAGAGTTGGACTAGACGACCTCCAAGGTCCCTTCCAACTTTATTATTATTATTATATTATGATGAAGAAGAAAGAAGAAAGAAGATAGAAGGAGGAGGAGGAAGAAGAAGGAGGAGGAGGAGGAGGAGGAAGAAGAAGAAGAAGAAGAAGAAGAAGAAGAAGAAGAAGAAGAAGAAGAAGAAGAAGAAGAAGAAGGAGAAGGAGAAGGAGAAGGAGAAGGAGAAGGAGAAGGAGAAGGAGAAGGAGAAGGAGAAGGAGAAGGAGAAGGAGAAGGAGAAGGAGAAGGAGAAGGAGAAGGAGAAGTTGTTTCACTTCTCATTCAAGAAGTTTCATCCAGGATGAAGCTTCTTGGATAAGTGAAATTTCTTCTTCTTCTTTCTCAAAAAACAGTTCAGTTACCTTTTTTTTTTTTTTTTAAAAAGCACTTTTGAGACAACTATGACCTGGATGACTGAGAATATCCATAGAGATGTACGGTGGGAAGTATCCTCCCTCATCACCCAAGCCATCTGGAAGACGTCAAGTGAAAAAAATAAGATATTCCTTCACTTGGAATTCCAAGTTGACTTTGGCCCAAACGCCAGCAGACGAAGAAGTGCCTGGATCCTGCTTCCCAGGAAGTGTATTTGTTTTATTTGTTAGGTGGTTTCTACAGGGGCCCATTTGGAATGGTACCTTTTATCTCTTTCCGGTCCCGGTACCAGCGCAGGGTGGCCGCAGGGCGTGACCTGGGAATGCTGCAGGTGAGTTCAACTTCTCCTCCTTCTACTGCCTGTTCCTTCACCTCCACTAAAGGACTGTCTGGGGGAACTGGAAGAAGAAAAAGCAGGCAAATTATTGGTCATTGCCTCCTTCACCTCACATCCCCATGGTCGAATCCTTCAC
Organism: Protobothrops mucrosquamatus; assembly: GCF_001527695.2. Classification (NCBI taxonomy): domain Eukaryota; kingdom Metazoa; phylum Chordata; class Lepidosauria; order Squamata; family Viperidae; genus Protobothrops; species Protobothrops mucrosquamatus. Next base: position 13,063 of record NW_015388520.1, read on the forward strand.
CTGAGTACCTACACTGCCTCCAATGCAGCAACTTTCTTAATTAATACTTCAACGGCTAGAGATAGTGGGCGGAGATGTCTTCACCCAAGCTTCTCAATTCTGAGACGGTCATTTTACAAAGGAAAACAAGGACTTAGCCTTCTGCCATGGAGCTAAGAAGAAAAGCAAAGAGAGAACCTAGAGGTAGGCATGAATTTCTGAAGATAACAAGGGTTTACTAAATCCCTTGACCTCTATTTGTTCCTTCCAACATTCGTACTTGCAAAATCCGATTTTTTTTTTAAACAGGAGGTATAGGTTTGTTTAATCTGCATCAACGCTTCCACTGATGTCCTGCTAAGGAAGAATCCAAATCTTCTCTCCCTCTCTCTCTCTCTCTTTGAAGATTATCTGTTCCCTTACCGCCAAAGGCTGACCTTGAGAAATGATCACGTCTTCTAATAGTCTTTAGTCTGGCAAGTTAGGTAGATTCCTGAAAGTGTGACTTTCAGAAAAGGCTACAGCTCAGCGTCAAAGCACATGTTCGGCACGCTAAAGATCTTAGGTTGAGTCTCTGAGCATTCCTGAGGGGGATAAAGCAGACGGCTCTGAAATTCTGGACATCCATTGAAGCCTGTCTAGACAGTCGTGTGCTTGAATGTTCTTTGCGCCAGCAGTTTTCAAGACATATCTGATTTTTCCCTTCGGGTCGGCTGCAGTCTGAATTAGAGGAGGTGAACTTTAGAGGGATGACCCAAAGGTGCTTTTTCAGGACTTTCTTGTTTTCCTTTGAAGATGCTTCGCTTCTCATCCAAGAAGCTTCTTCAGCTCTAGGTGGATGGCGGGGAAGGGAAGGGTTTATGTTCCTTGCAGACAAACTGGTCATTTGCATCCTTTTGGAGAGTCGTTGGGGCCACTTGGAGGTGTATGTGTGTCTGCTGGTTTGAAAGAGGGGTCAAAGAGGCCATCTAGGTCAAAATTGAACAGTCCTCTCTCAACAGAGGGGGAGGGATACGACATCATCTATCTCCAGTCTACAGCACGGTCCTTTCAGCAGTTCCATCTGAATTAGTCAGGTGACCTTGAGGACACAGATGAACCTCCAAGTGGCCTCAACGACTCTCTTAAAAGAAGGCAAATGACCAGCTGTCTGCGAGGAATATAAATCCTTCCATTCCCCACCATCCAGTCAGAGCTGAAGAAGCTTCTTGGATGAAGAAGTGAAACGTCTTCAAAGACAAACAAGGAAGTTGCTTCCTGAAAAAGCACCTTTGGGACAACCATGACCTGGATGACTAGGAATCTCTATAGACATTTAGAGCAGGAGGTCCTCAAACTTGGCCACTTTAAAACTTGTGGACTTCAACTCCCAGAATTCCCCAGCCAGCATGGCTGGCTGGGGAATTCTGGGAGTTGAAGTCCATAGGTCTTAAAAGTTGCCATTGTTGAACACCCCTGAGCTAAACAGTGGGGTACAGCACCCTCTTCTGATCTTATCACTCTAGTCTACTCTCTCTGTCTGGATCATAATAAACAGTATCCTATCCTTCCAAGCCACCTTTTCATTCTCCCATACTTTAAGGAAGTCCCTGGACAAATGAAGGCCGCCTCCTGCTCTTTCCCACATCTCCAAAGCAAGGTGAGACATACCCAGCACTGTGAGGATGGCGATCTGATGGTGGGTGTCTTCTGTGTACAGCTGGCAATAATATCCACCTTCATCTTCCAGACGGGCATTGGACAGCACAATGCGGACCTGTTTTTGGGTGAACTCCACCAACTGGAAACGCTCATCCTTCAAGGCTGTAAGGAGCAGAAGGGAAATGCCTCAGTTGTGGGCCAATAAAATAAACAAGGATCATCTTCTCCCAGGTCACAACAAGCCACAGTCAACTGTTCTGAACACTCCTGGTCTCCTGCCCTGGACAAACGCTGTAGGTCAACACAAAGGGACAACAAGAAAGTAGACGACCCACCTTCCAGGTGCTGAGCTCTTGGTGGCTCAGTGATCCCATCCCCAGCCCACAATTCGACACCTTGAAGACTAGAAACAAGGTTACCTCGTGTGCCGTTGAAGAAGAGCGTCTGCCGAGATGGATTCTGGATCACCACGATGGAGCCATCATATTGGTGTAGCTTGCAATTGATCTCAGCTTGCCCGCCTTCTGCTACTGTCACATTCTCGGCTTGGACCTCCTGAGTTCTAGCTAGAGTGGAGAAAGAGAGAGAAAAGGGTTACCAGCCCTAATTCCTAAGGAAAGAACATCTGGCCAACATCAAGGAAGAAGGCCTTAATGGGTGGACCTGTCCCTAGCAGAAACACCTTCTTGCAAAGGTAATTGTCATGTGTCTGATTAACGAAACACTTAAAAGGACTTTCAGGCATATTTTCTCCTAAAAGCATTTATTAAGGTTACAGAGACGTCAGTACAGCATGGTGGAAATGCTTAGGTCTGGCTTCTCTTCC
>NW_015388520.1:16096-29426 GCF_001527695.2 Protobothrops mucrosquamatus
GCAGCAGGTTTTGGTCACTTCACATGACCCTGGGACACTGTGACCGTCATAAATATGAATCAGTTGCCAAGCATCTGAATGTAAATCACAAGACCCTGGAGATGCTGCAACATTCCAGCTGATCGGCGCTTCTTCTGGGCTCAGCAGAAGCGCCAGGATCAGCGCTGAGCTCCAGCTGGAGCCTGGCGCTGATCCTGGCGCTTCCACTGAGCCCTGACAGCCCTGCAGCTCCAGCCGTCTCTCGCTCAGGCTTGTGCGGTGCTGCCACCGGTTCAGCTCATTCCCCTCCCCCGCTACCACTTTTCTAGGATGGTTGCATACCACCTGCCAGGTGCCAATGTACCACAGGTGGTACCCGTACCACTGGTTGAAAAGCCCTGCATTAGAGTAAGCGTTCTTTGCTATCGGCTAGTGGCTATCCAGTATTTTTGCCCAAATATGGTTGACCTAGCCCTGCCACCGGGGCCTGTTCGTGTGTTTGCGTGTGTGTTTATTATAATGTTGTCCCAATAAAGGAGAATATTTGTAGCTCTGGGTTGCAATGAGGAGTGCTGGATGCCAGTGCTGGTGACTAGCACCGATGATGACGTTACCTAGTTTGGGTAATGAAAAGTCTGCAAGAAAACAACCAACCTCAGAGACCACCAAGGACCCTTTATTATAATTTTGGCATATTTATGTGAGCCGTCTAGAACTATTCATCTGCCTAACTGCTTTATGCAGACTATAATCTGAACGATAATGGTCAGTGGCCAGCAGGTGGAAAGCCTTGCTTAGCAGCTAAGAGCTGTAGGAAAGGCTGGGCGATCTCCTTCTACTCCTTTGAAGCTTGACTAATAGTCCTTCCCATCCTCAGAAGTCAGCTTTATTCCACAGAGGCGTAAACAAGAGGACATCGGAGTAACACAAAAACCAGCAAAGTAAAATGTGAAAAGAGAAGGGCATGAGAGGTGTTGTTGGAGAATCCCTTATAGGAACAGCTTCATCCAGGGTGTGTGGATTACAACGCATTAAAAAAAATAGCAGGTTGCACGGCCTCAATACAGACAATTCGGTGACTGCACGCAATCTTAGGAAGATACACAGCGCTTCAGTGAACCCAGTCCCGATTGGTGCCATACAGGTATTTATACCTCTTAACAATCCCCTTTCCCTGCCTGTAGGACAACACGCAAAATATTAAACACTTTTATAAACAGCACAGAGACAAAAGGCCCCAGGTCAGTGTTAGAACTGTGTTCTTCCCACAGCATGCTTCAGCCGTGTTAAATAAATGCTAAATAGTAGAAACCTCCACGCTAATAGGCTTAACGCGATTCCAAGGTTCATCAGTATTATCCAACGATAAACGCCAAGAGCCACTGTATACAACCTTGCACAAACACAAACTCGAAATAAACTGAGCTTTAAATTTGTGACTTATCTGCAGTCTTAATTGCATCGCTTTCCACTCAATGCATTTTAAAATGGGGAAAGGTTTGTGTTAATTAAAAACTAATAGAATAGAATAACAGGTGATCTATTCCATTCCATTCCATTCTGCATTCTATTCTACTCTACTCTACTCTACTCTACTCTACTCTACTCTACTCTCTACTCTACTCTACTCTACTCTACAGTCCAGTCCAGTCCAGTCCAGTCCAGTCCACTATTCTATTCTATTCTATTCTATTCTATTCTATTCTATTCTATTCTATTCTATTCTTATTCCTTATTCTATTCTATTCTATTCTATTCTTATTCTATTCTATTCTATTCTATTCTAACTCTATTCCTATTCCATATTCAATTCTATTCTATTCTATTCTATTCTATTCTATCCCTATTCCATATTCTATTCTATTCTATTCCTATTCTATATTCTATTCTATTCTATTCTATTCTATTCTATTCTATTCTATTCTATTCTATTCTATTCTATTCTAAATGTGGGGACACAAAGGTCTATCAGAGAGGATGTGAGAGATAATACTCTGATAGAGGAGGACCTGGGCTGATGGACTGCAGGTAGCCTTTGACCTATGATCACAATTGAGCCCCAAATTTATGTTGCCAAGCGAGACATTTGTTAAGTGAATTTTGCCCCATTTTACAACCTTTCTTGCCACACTTAAGTGAATCGCTGCAGTTGTTAAGACAGTAACCCGGTTGTTAAGTGAATCTGGCTTCCCCATGGACTTTGCTTGTCAGAAGGTTGCAAAAGGTGATCACATGACTCCGGGGACAATGTGACTGTCATAAATATGAATCAGTTGCCAAGCGTCTGAATTTTGATCACGTGACCCTGGGGATGCTGCAACGACCCTGGGGTCGTTAAGCGTGGAAAAAAAGGGACCTAGCGACTGTTTTTCATGCTTAACGACCCCAGTTGTGTATTATTATTATTATTATTATTATTATTATTATTATTATTATTATTATTATTATTATTATTATTATTATTATTATTATTATTATTATTATTATTATTATGTTGGCCCCATCCAAAGTGTTTATCCAGCATCTCAAAACCACACACAGAATTCTGCCTGAAGATAATCCCCTGGTGACATTCAGAAGGACTCTTTTTTTTTTTCCAGGTTGCATAAATGATGCATCTGAGTGGCAAAGTTCCTCACTTTAAAATGATTACACGCTGTCGATTATTCCTCCCCCGTTTCATCCCGTATCACATCCTCACATCGTTCAACCACAGAATTAAAAGTCTGAAGCATCCATCCCCATCGCCATCTGGGTACACCAGGAGACAACAATCGATGCTGGTCCAAGACACCTGAAGGGCACCCAATTCTGATCCTGGCCTTACAACCTTGACTTGGCGGGTGTGTTTTCGTGTTTAGGGAGGCCTCAAGAGAAATACAGGGGGAAGCAGAGATGTGAACAAAAAGCCTCACAAACATCTCACAGGTGCAAGGACAAAAGAGCACACACAGACAAACAGCAAGATAGACAGGAAATGTCTCCATAAAAAGGGCTGTCTCTCTCCTCCACCATGGCCCAGATTGTGAGGGTGTAAATTTTTGTCCTTGTCTCCAGCAATTCCAGGATGCCACGTGGTACCCATGCTGCTCTCCCAGATGGGCAGCACATGAACAATGCACTCCTCGCTAGAAAAGTACAGGTAGTCCTTGACTTGTTAGGGCAGTTCACTTAAGTGACAGTTTCAAAGTTACAACGGCACTAAAACCGTTTCTTATATGACCGCTTTTCACACCTACAACCATTTCACACGATCCAAATTCAAATGCTTAGCAACTGACTCATACTGATGACCGTCGCTGTGTCCCGGGGTCACGCGATCCCCTTTTGCGAACTTCCAATAAGCAAAGTCAACGGGGAAGCCGGTTTCACTTCACAATTGTGGCCAGAAAGATTGTCAAATGGGGCAAAACTCAATTAACAAGTGTCTCACGCAGCAACAGAAATTTCAGGCTGAACTGTGGTCATAGGTTGAAGACTATCTGTACAAATGATACCCCTGAGGGAAGTTGTGCCACACTCTCTTTTTCCCTTCCTGTGTGTTTCATCCTGCATCTCCAACAAGATGCTTAATGTCTATGACAGTGGTGGCGAACCTAGGGCACGGGTGCCAGAGGTGGCACACAGAGCCCTCTCTGTGGGCACGCACGCCGTCGCCCCAGTCCTAGGCCTTCAGCTGGGTTTTATAAAACCTTTTCGCTTTACGCCTCCGCCGCCATGTGCAAAAAAAAAAAAAAGGTTCAATCAGTCAGTCAATTTCAACTTCTTGCGGGGAAAAAAAAGATCTTGCAAAGTTGGAATTGATTGAACTTTTTAATCCCACCCAGTCTGCTGTTATTACTACCACAGCCACGCCCACCCAATGGGCCACACCCACCCGGCACCCAACGATGCATAAATGGGTTTTGGGTTGCAGTTTGGGCACTCTTTCTCTAAAAGGTTCGCCATCACTGGTCTATGAATTTGACACCGCCTATCTCCAGTACATAATGCAGTCATGAGGGCACAGATAAAACCCCAAAGTAGCCTCAATGGCTCTCAAAGATGGTTAAAACCAGATGACTGCAAAGAAATACAATCTTTCCATTTCCTCCCCCCACCCTTCCTGTCAGAACTAATTCTTCCATCTCCCCCACCGTCCAGTACAACTGATGAAGCTTCCTGGGTGGGAAGCAAAACGTCTTTTTCTTCTTCCTCAAAAAATTCAGTCCGGTTGCCTTTCCAAAAAAACAAAAACAAAAAACAAAAACCCATTTTGGAGAACAAGATGCTTAGGTCTTCAAAACAAAACCCTTGGAAGTGTGGATCCCACACAAGCTATTTCTGCCAAGTTTTCCAGAATGCAAAGAGTCTGGAAGCTCCAAATTTGAAGCTCTGGGCTTTGTTGTTGTTAATTGCGAAGTCGTGTCCGACCCATAGTGACCCCATGGACAACGTTCCTCCAGGCCTTCCTGTCCTCTACCATCTTCTGGAGTCCATTTAAGCTCACGCCTCCTGCTTCAGTGACTCTGTCCAGCCACCTCATTCTCTGTCGTCCTCTTCTTCTATTGCCCTCCATCTTTCCCAGCATTAGGCTCTTCTGCAGTGAGTCCTTCCTTCTCATTAGGTGGCCAAAGTACTTGAGTTTCAACTTCAGGATCTGGCCTTCTAAAGAGCAGTCGGGGTTGATCTCTTCTAGGACTGACCGGTTTGAACGCCTTGCAGTCCAGGGGACTCGCAGGAGTCTTCTCCAGCACCATAGTTCAATATATGTATTTTTCCTGGCTCCAACACAAGGGGAGTGAACTCCCAAACAATTAGGGACAGTTCAGGCTCTACCTGATATGGTCAAGAGGGAAATTCAGTGGCACCTCTTGGAGAAAAACCCCTCACTGTTATCCAATCCAGGTTCAACTATTCACACATTGGGATGACACGTTGGGCTTTGATCCATCAGCCCAGATGGGAGAAATTACAACCAGTAGCAAACTGCTAGGAATTTAACATTACAGGTAGTCCTCAACTTACAACTGTTTGTTTTGAGACCGTCTGAACTTACAACAGCACTGAGAAAAGTGACTTACGAACAGTCCTCACACTTACGACCATTGCAGCATCCCCATTCAAATTCAGGCACTTAGCAACCAATATGTATGTACAACGGGTTCCAGGGTCACATGATCGTCATTGGCGATCTTCCCAGCCAGCTTCCACCAAGCAAAGTCAGTGAAGAATTTGGATTCACTTAGTGATGCTTTGTGACTCATTTAACAACCACAGCAAAAAAGATTATACTCATTAAACAACCCACCTTGCTTAACAACAGAGATTCCGGTCCCACTTGTGATCATAATTCAAGGACTATCTGAATGTTATAGCCTCCCCTTTGAAATGATGTAGAAGAGGTCTTTTTCTTTAATCTGACATCTTTTTTAGGTTTCATTACCACATTCCCCCCCCCCCGGGGTCTTCTGTTCTCAAGTCTAAGCATACCCAGTTCCTTTGATTTTTCACAGAATTATACAGTTGGAAGGGATCCCAAGATTATCTTAAACCAATCCTTTGCAACGTGTAGGAAAACCAATTAAACCTTCTGTGAGAAGAGGTTGCCAGAGATAGCAAAAAAAGTTAGACTATTCTGCTTTGAACAGATCTCAGTGCCAGGAAGTTTTTTTTCCCTGAGATCTGAAGAAAATTCAGGTCACTGCAGACTTACACCTGTTGTTTTTGGACCTAGTTTCTGAGGCTAATGAAAAAGAAAAATAATAAATGCAAAAAATAAAAAACCAGTGAGGACAATTAACCGGTGGAACAGCTTGCCTCCAGAAATCGTGGGCGCTCCATCACTGGAGATTTTTAAGAAGGTGGTATAGCTCAAGGGTAGGCAACCTTGGCTCTTTTGTGACTCGTGGACTTCAACTCCCAGAATTCCTGAGCCAGCATGGCTCAGCTTGGAAACCTCTCCTTTTTCCCTCAGCATGGCTGGCTCAGGAATTCTGGGAGTTGAAGTCCACGAGTCATAAAAGAACCAAGGTTGCCTACCCCTGGTATAGGTTCTCCTGCTTGAGCAGGGGGCTGGACTAGAAGACCTCCAAGGCCCCTTCCAGCGTCTATTTATTCTATTCTAATTGCTTTTGACCATCTTCCAATGTTCCTATTGCTTCACGGTGTTCAAGTGATGCTCCAGTTGTGTTTTTATTATTGTTGTTGTTGTTGTTGTTGTTGTTGTTATTATTATTATTATTATTATTATTATTATTATTATTATTATTATTATTATTTCCTCTTCCTCTCCCAGTCATGGTCTCCATCGCCTCCTTCCAACATCCAACATCCCTGGGGAGACATTCCCACCAGGTGCTCCTTGCTAAAGTGAAGACTCGAAAATGCCTACCCATCCATCAGGGCACCATGCCAGAGATGGAGGAATTAACCCGGCCGCCACAAAGGATCTTCCAGAGCCCTAGAAGTGATGGGAACAAATCCAGACCAAAGACCACCAAGACCCGGCTCTGGGAAAACTGGGCACCAGTTTCAGACAACGATGCCCAGAGTCTGGATGCCCAGTTGGGACCAACCAACCTTCCTGAATGGCCACCAGCGCTAAGCCGCTCGACCTGAGGCCTCCTCCGCAGAGTCTCCTTCTTTTTCAAGCAACTTTGCCCACATAGCAGACCCAGAAAAGAGGCAAGAGACAGCATGATCGTTACACATGAACAACGCTCCCCTCTGATCCGTCCCCAAAAGCTCAAGCTAGTGGGTAAGGAGCGCACATCCATTTTTAAGGGAACCGCAGAGGAGAAAAACGTCCCAAAGATTGCACCTCTCGGAGAAATACGCTAATTTTTGTGTCAGCAAAAAGAGGGCTGAAGAAAAGGGGCGGGCAGGGGAGAGGAGTAGCTCTACATTGTCTCTGCCTTTGGAGTAAGCCCACACGGGAGCAGAGGATGGGTAATTTTCTTTGCTGGACTGTCCAACCCCCTCCGAGGAACATCTGGAGCGGCAAGATCTTGCTGCATGAACCTCACTGCAAGGCGGACATGAACCTCACTGCAAGGCGAAGGCATCCGCCAACCACAGCTCCATTACCTGAACTAATAAATCTGTCAAATTTCTCGGCCTGATTTTAAGCGCTCTTGATCAACACACGCTCCATTCCGCAACAGCGGGGCAACAATTCATTCACGACGGTTCTGGCCGAGCTACGCCAGCGGAGAACCGTTAGCCTGCGGCAGCGTTCAATGCGGCTACTTGCCGGACCTCCTGAAGAGAGAAAGAATGGCCTTCAAGCAACGAGGCGGAAACATCCTTGTAAAAAAAAAAAAAAAAAAAGGGAATATTTTTTTCATCCCCAGTTCACCATCCTTGGCCAACCAAATGTCAAGCCACAAGATAACCCAGCCTAGGCATGGGGGAAAATAACACCGGGGTTTTGTCCACTTAATAGCCTGACGGGAGAATAAATCGGAAAAGCGGAGCCAGAAATTAAAAACAGCAGGGACGGATTTGGTAGGAGAGAAGGGCAGAAGGTGGAAAAAAAGCATGCAGATTTCATAGCTCTTTTTCTACAGGGTTCACTTCTTCTTCTTCTTTTTTTTTTTTGTTTCCACGCATAAAGATGAGAATACAGATAGTCCTTGAGTTACCACCCACAATTGAGGCCCAAATTTCCGTTGCTAACCCAGACAAAAGTGAGCTTTAATAATTAATAATAATAATAATAATAATAATAATAATAATAATAATAAAGTTGGAAGGGACCTTGGAGGCCATCTAGTCCAACCCCCTGCTCAGGCAGGAAACCCTACACCATTTCGGACAAATGGCTGTCCAGTCTCTTCTTAAAAACTTCCAGTGTTGGAGCATTCACTGCTTCTGGAGGCAGGTTGTTCCACTGGTTAATTGTTCTAACTGTCAGGAAGTTTCTCCTTAGTTCTAGGTTGCTTCTCTCCTTGATTAGTTTCCACCTGTTGCTTCTTGTCCTGCCTTCAGGCGCTTTGGAAAATAGCTTGACTCCCTCTTCTTTGGGGCAGCCCCTGAGATATTGGAACACAGCTATCATGTCCCCCCTCGTCCTTCTCTTTGTTAAACTAGACATACCCAATTCCAGCAACCGTTCCTTATATGCTTTAGCCTCCAGTCCCCTAATCATCTTTGTTGCTCTTCTCTGTACTCTTTCTAGAGTCTCAACATCTTTTTCACATCGTGGTGACCAAAACTGGATGCCGTATTCCAAGTGTGGCCTTACCAAGGCATTGTAAAGTGGTATTAATACTTCACGTGATCTTGATTTGCCCCATGTTACAACTTTTCTTGCTTTGTTGTTAAGTGAATCCCTGCAGATGTTAAGTTAGTCAACACGGTTGTAAAGTGAATCTGGCTTCCCCGTTGATTTTGCTTGTCAGAAGGTCGCAAAAGGGAAATTGCGTGTCTCCAGGACACGGCAACCATCACGAGTTGGTCATCTGAATTTGGATCACGTGACCACGAGGATGCGGCAACGGTCGTCAGTGTGAAAAACGGTCAAAAGTCACTTTTTTTCCAGTGCCGTTGTAACTTTGAACAGTCGCTAAATGAACCGTTGTAAGTCGAGGACTACCTGTACTTTTTAAAAAAAGGTATTTCTCAACGGAGGTTAAGCGTCCCTTTTACAGAGTATCCGCCAACAAAATTAATGGGAAGGTCTTCTGTTCATTTTGAAGCAAGAGGCACCAGAGGCCATCAGTGCCACATGAATGATCCATCAGTTGCACAAATAGATACCTTTGTTATTTCTTCTTCATTTATATCTGAGAGCAAGCAAGACACCAACCGACACAGCTTCTTTTCACAGAAATTTTAGTTCAAATAATGTCTGCTCTTCTCCTCCTCACCAAAAGCTGAAGAAGTGGGGGGGGGGGGAAACAGCAACCCTATCAATGCGAATGCTTTTTTTTAAAAGTTTGTTTATTCATCCTGAATAAGTTTAACATGATTTTGGCAGACTGCAATTTTTTTTTATTTTTCACAAAAGCAGGTTTTTTTTTCCCCTTTTTTCTCCTCGTCTTAGTTTCCTTTTGGGTTGTGAATTTTTAGAGTGTTAGTCTGAGGAAAGGAGCGCTGTGAATTTTTATTAAACCGTAAGCCATTCTAGGAGATGTTTATTTCTTCTTCTTGGTAAGCCGATTTAATCTAGTGGTTAAGGCACCAGACTAAAAACCAGTCCCACCTTTGGCATGAAAGCCAACTAAGTGACAATCACCAGGAGCCTGGGAGTTCTAGTCCCACCTTAGACAAAAATGCTGATTGGGTGACTTTGGGCCAATCACCAGGAGTCCCACCTTTGACAAAAAAGCTAATTGGGTGACTTTGGGTCAATCACCAGGAGCCTGGGAGTTCTAGTCCCACCTTAGACAAAAAAGCTAATTGGGTGACTTTGGGCCAATCACCAGGAGACTGGGAGTTCTAGTCCCACCTTAGACAAAAATGCTGATTGGGTGACTTTGGGCCAATCACCAGGAGCCTGGGAGTTCTAGTCCCACCTTAGACAAAAAAGCTAATTGGGTGACTTTGGGCCAATCACCAGGAGACTGGGAGTTCTAGTCCCACCTTAGACAAAAAAGCTAATTGGGTGACTTTGGGCCAATCACCAGGAGGCTAGGAGTTCTGGTCCTGCCTGAGGCAGGAAAGCTAACTGGGTGACTTTGGGCCAGTCCCTAGGAGATGGTGAGTTCTAGTCTCACCTTAGGCATGAAAGCCGGTTAGGTGATTTTAGGCTAGTTCCTCTCTCTCAACCCAACCCATTTCAGAGAGTTGTTGTGGGGGAAATAAGAGGAAGAAGCAGTACTAGGTATGTTTGCCACTTTGAATTACTTAATAAACTAATAAAGGTGGGATAACCAAAAGTCAGACTAAGGACTGTTAGCAATAAGGCAACTCAGCAAAATGTGAAGAGTGAATAAAAAAATATTCTGGGGCAAGAAGGCCTGCCATTTCACAGCCTAGAGCAGTGTTTCTCAACCTTAGCAACCTGAAGACGTGCAGACTTCAACTCCCAGAATCCCACAGCCAGCATGGAATCTTCTAGAAAGACCCCATGGCTGGCTGGGGAATTCTGGGACTTGAGGTCCACAAGTCATAAAAGGGCCATAGTTCCCCTGCTTGAATATGACCCCACTGAATTAGAAGAGATAAAAAAGAGCCCTCATCTTCTCTCCATTCGTAGCAAGCTGTAAGCATCCCCAGGTGTCACAGGGCTACGTTCGGACAAGCTATGGAACAAGCCGGCTCTTAGCCCTTTTATGAGACAGAGAATTACCTGCTCTGTCGCTCTGTCTCCATGGGTTTCTCCCAGTCCAATAATCTCTACAGCAATCTCCTGATTGATGGGAACGAGGAGGCTGCCACCGAGAGGGAGTGCGCCCAAACGGACAGGGGACAGAGCAATGTCCTTGGCGGACGGCCATAATTCAACGCCAGCCAATGAGAAGAAGCTGATCTTTGAAAATATCCTTCCCCTTTCAAATGTTGACTTTTCTACGTTGCTTTACCTTCACGAGGTATTTTTGATTTCTGAAAACCGAGGCCCCCACCCTCAGTCGGACAAGGTGAAGTGACGGCATCGGTGGATAAGTTAGTAACTCGGTTGTTAACTGAAATCTGCCTTCCCCGTTGACGTTGCTTGCCAGAAGGTCACAAAAGGGGATCACATGATCCCGGGACGCTGCAACTGTCATAAATACAGGCCAAATGTCCAAATTTTGATCTCACGAAGACGGGGATGCTGCAACGATGGCTAAATGTGAAAAACGGCCATGAGTCATTTGCAGCGCCGTTGTAACGTTGAATAGTCCAGTGGTTCTCAACCTTTTTAATGCCGCGACCCCAACCGGTCGTAAGTCGAGGACTAAACCGGTTGTAAGTCGAGGACTACCCAACCGGTCGTAAGTCAAGGACTTTCCCTGCTCGGGAGCGCCGCGCATGAGTGGTTCCACCCCCTGCGCCAGCCGAGGCATAGCTGGCAAGCGGCAGAGACGGAGCAGGCCGACCACCAGCTGGCCCAGCTCAAGGGAGGTAAGGCACCTGCCAGAAAAGGGGAAAAAAATGGCGGACAGCCTTGCTTGGCGACCCCCGTGAAATGGTCGATCGACCCCAAATGGGGTCGCGACCTATAGGTTGAGAACCGCTGGAATAGTCACTAAACGAACTGGCATAAGTCAAGGACTACCTGTAATTAGAGTTGCCCAATGAAAGCAACAGATTCGCCTGAAGAAGAAAAAAACAACCAGAAATGAGATGGTCTTGCAGGGTCCCACAGAAATGGACAGAGTTGCATGATCTGAGTTGAGGGAAGGACATATAAAGGCTATAACACACTTTAAAAAATAAATAAATAAAGCAATTATTCATTTGTTGTGTACACTGCTGTAATCCCAAAGGAATTCTGGCGGTTTTCAACAGATACGAAAACAACCCTGGTAATTTAGCAAAGCAACGGTTAAAACGTCATCCAAGACAATGAATTCCGTTGGGATTTATGCGAGGGAACGGGCTGATGGGTAAACAGTTCCTTCAAGGCAAGGGCATCTGCCATTTAGTATTTGTTTTCGTTCTCTCTTGGGTCGTATCAAGTAGGAACGGCAACAGAGATTTTCATGCTAAATAAAAAGAAGGAAAAAAAAGCAGAGACGGAGGAAAGATGTAAACCCGGTTCCACCTTACAAAGTCTTCCCCATTCAGCCTGTCACCACATATACCACCTCCTGCTTCAATGGAAGATGGAGAGAAGGTGGTTTGCAAGGCTCACCCCAGTTGGAAGGGACCTTGGAGGTCTTCTAGTCCAACCCCCTGCTCAAGCAGGAGACCCTATTCCAGTCCAGACAAATGGTTGTCCAATCTCTTCTTAAAAGCCTCCAGTGATGGAGCACCCACATCTTTTGAAGGCAAGCCGTTCCACTGATTGATTGTTCTCACTGTCAGGAAATTTCTCCTTAGTTCTAGGTTGCTTCTCTCCTTGATTAGTTTCCATCCTTGATTAGTTTTCCCAGAATGGAGGTTTTTTTTTTTTTTAATCCTTCCTATATATCTACTGGCTTAATGCTGGGCAGTAGATGAACTAAAGCAGAGGTCTCCAACCTTTTGGGCACCAGAGACCGGTTCCATGGAGAAAGGTTGTTTTCGTGGACCGGTGAGTACGTGGTTTTGTGTACTGCCTGCATCCCACAGATGGGGCTTTGCTTGTTTGTGTGGACCGGTTTCTGGCATGCCACGGAATGGTACCTGTTCACGGCCCGGGGGGCTGAAGAAAATAGAAAGATCTACTGATCTTCTTCCTGCCCTCTGCAACTCGTGATCTTGGTTTAAGACCTCAGATCACCGCAAACCACACATCAAAACAATCTCAATCAGTGCATGAAAAAGAACAATGTTTGAAGGAGGAGAACAGGATTGTTACAGCTCTCATTCTCGCTCCAAAGAGAACAATGGGTCCTGTTCTGTTCTGGGCCTCGACTCCATCCATCACTGGAAATGTTGGTCGGGCAGCTGGCATCACACAATTTCTGCCGGGGCACACCCTGGCACCAAAAGTCAACTCCCTCTTGCAACTCACTTCTTGGACTTACTGTGCATTTTGAGCTCTGATGGCAGATCAGATACACCAAAGACACCCATAACGTCCCTCCTTTTGAACGGTAGTGACGTCTCCTGAAAGCTACGTCCGGCTTCTGCTGACGCCTGATCTCCTACAGCAGGGGTCTCCAAACTTGGCAACTTGTGAACTTCAACTCCCAGAATTCCCTAGCCAGCATGCATGGCTGGGGAATTCTGGGAGCTGCAAGTCCATCCATTTTAAAGTTGCTGAGGTTGAAAAACACTGCTTTAAGACTTGCTCTGACAGAGAAGAGCAACAAAGATGATCAGGGGACTGGAGGTTAAATCATATAAGGAACGGTTGCTGGAATTGGGTATGCCTAGTTTAACGAAGAGAAGGAAGAGGGGGGACATGATAGCAACGTTCCAATATCTCAGGGGCTGCCTCAAAGAAGAGGGAGTCAAGCTATTCTCCAAAGCGCCTGAAGGCAGGACAAGAAGCAACGGATGGAAACTAATCAAGGAGAGAAGCAACCTAGAACTAAGGAGAAACTTCCTGACAGTTAGAACAATTAACCAGTGGAACAACCTGCCTCCTTATATATATATAAGTTTAAGCAAAATTAAGCCTCTGCTTTTACAGGGGCACAACTGGAAGAGATTCACAGGCTGCCTGCAGTTCTATAGCTGTTCCTGGCCTTTCATGGGGGGGGGGGGAGGGCAGGCTGGGGGGGAGGGGTCCGTGGTCAACAAGCACAGTAGAATCAAGAACATCCGAATTCAGTTGGAGAAAATGAGGCAG
>NW_015388520.1:29526-41310 GCF_001527695.2 Protobothrops mucrosquamatus
CCTGGATTAAGACCATCTGTTGTTCTTGGCCGGGCGATCTGGCACTCGACAAGCTTTAGATAGAAGCCACCATGATTCATGGGGCAGATCTGGCAGTTGCAGGTGCAAGGGACCCCATAAGAAGAAGACTAGCAACATTCTCTGACGTCTACTGTGATGGAATGTATAATAATATAATAATAATAAAGTTGGAAGGGACCGTGGAGGTCATCTAGTCCAACCCCCTGCTCAGGCAGGAAACCCTATAACATTTCGGACAAATGGCTGTCCAGTCTCTTCTTAAAAACTTCCCGTGTTGGAGCATTCACAGCTTCTGGAGGCAGGTTGTTCCACTGGTTAATTGTTCTGTCAGGAAATTTCTCCTTAGTTCTACGTTGCTTCTCTCCTTGATCAGTTTCCACCCGTTGCTTCTTGTCCTGCCTTCAGGCGCTTTGGAGAATAGCTTGACTCCCTCTTCTTTAGGGCAGCCCCTGAGATATTGGAACCCTGCTATCATGTCCCCCCTCGTCCTTCTCTTCATTAAACTAGACATCCCCAATTCAAGCAGCCGTTCCGTATATGCTTTAGCCTCCAGTCCCCTAATCATCTTTGTTGCTCTTCTCTGAACTCTTTCTAGAGTCTCAGCATTTTTTTTACATCGTGGTGACCAACTAGGGCAGGGGTAGGCAACCTTGGCTCTTTTATGACTCATGGACTTCTTTTTAATCTATAGGTAGTTTTCTACGTACGGCCACAATTGAGCCCCCAATGTCTGTTTCTAAACGAGACGGTTAAGTAGGTTTCGTCCTCTTTGATGACCTTCCTTGCCACAGTTCTTAAGTGAACACTGCAGTCGTTAGTTACATGGCTGTTAAGTGATTTTCCCCATTGACTTTGCTTGTCAGAAGGTCGCAAAAGGTGATTACGGGACCCCAGGATACTGCAGTTGTCATACATAGGAGTCCATTGCCAAGCATCTGAATTTTAAGCACAGGACCATGGGGTGCTGCAAGGGTCCTAAGTGTGAAAATGAAAAAAGTCATCAGTCGCTTTTTTCCAGCGCCACTGTAATTTCAAACGGTCACTAAATGCATGCAACTCAAGAACTACTTGTGGTCTGGATTCTCAAGAGGGAAGGGTTGCATGCCAGAGGACCAAGAGACACCTAAGTTTAGTTTGCTTGTGAGGAAGAGGGTCATGGCAAACCCTCCCTAGAAGTTCTCAAACTATGTCTTTTATGAAGCGAGTAATTCAGGGATGTCAAACTCAATTTCATTGAGGGCCGCATCAGCATTGTGGTTGCCCTCGGGGGGGGGCTGGGGTGTGTGGCCTACTAGGTGGGTGTGGACAGAGTGGGTGTGACCTATTGGGTGGGCATGGACAGCTCTACATCGTTCGCGTCAAGGGTGCCTGTGGGGGCCTGGGCAGGAGTGGGACAGATCTGAGGGTCTCTGGCAGAAGGGGGTGGGACCGGGGCAGGTGCCAAGGCATGGTCCACTGGAGGAGCCTCACTGCCTGCTGAAGACCCCTCCGCCGGAGCCCATCAAGCCGGATATGTGAAGTAGGCAAGGGCCATTTGATGGCCACTTTCAGGCGATGGTGCATTTCTTCATTCCTCACAAAGGGTGACACCTCCCCAGTATGTACCCAGGGGACGGGGCCGATATGGCAGGGGCTGGTTCCTCACTGTTTCCAGACAGCCTTGTGGAGCTAAGACTGAATGCATTTCAGCATAAATGGCCACCACAAAATTGTACATTGGCTCCTGGCCGGCCTGGGCCAGGGCCAAGGCAGCGGGGGCCGTTCCCTCACTGTTTCCAGGATGGCTTCGCGGGCCACATGAAACCACTTTGCGGACCGCATCCGGCCCCGGGGCCTTGTGTTTGACATGTCTGGAGTAATTGCTCTAGTTCAGGGGTAGTCAACCTTGGCTCTTTTATGACTCGTGGACTTCAACTCCCAGAATTCCTGAGCCAGCTAAGCTAAGCTGGCTCAGGAATTCTGGGAATTGAAGTCCACGAGTCATAAAAAAGCCAAGGTTGACTACCCCTACTCTAGTTGGTGCAGATTTCTGTCTATAGGTGAGGAACCACTCAGAAATAACTCTCTCTTTCTTGGGTTTTGCAGCTTGACAAAATCCACCAGAAGTCACATCTACAAAGCTAAGAACCTACGCTAGAATCTGAATCCTTGTTCAGCACCCCACATAAAAATGTAGGGTTCGCCTGGTGCAGTTTTGCTGTAAAACAGTTGATTGCAAAGGCTAAAGTGAAAATCAGCAGGCAATCGAAGATGTCAGTTCCTCTGCCATGAGAGAGGAGCCCTCTGCACGTGCTCAAGGCCATTGTCCTTAATGAGGGGACAATGGGGCAACATTCTAGCACCTGAAAATAAGGTTGAAGGTTCACAAGCAGGTTAAGTTGTTTGTGGGTGGAAGAGCTTGGCTGGTTTAATTAGACAAAGCCAATTGACTCTCCACATCAGTAGCATAATTGCACAGGAACATTCCCCACCACCACATATAATATGCAAATAGGGCATCATCAAAACAAAATAAGAGGAAATGATAGCTTTCAACAACACCTCTCATTAAGTTATGATTCACCATTCGGATAAATGTCATTGTTTTTCCACTAACAATGCTTCCCGTTGGATATTGCAAAATTAAAGTGAAGAGCAAAACAATCTCCAAAGCCATCCAAAATGGCTCACCACCGGGGACGGGCCACATAGTGACCCACCATCAACAACAAGGAAGTTGGGCACGTAAATAACACCTGCACGCTGTAGCCTTTCACCAGCCATCCTCCTACTTGTAGTTTTCCAAGCCTAATTTGCCATTCTCCATCTTACTGGGCGGGCAAGAACCACTGGAAGAAGCCAATTTCCTACGGTTTCTCAGTCTTAAGCAAATTTAAGATGTGTGGACTTCAGCTCCCAGAATTCCCTAGCCCAGGGGTAGGCAACCTTGGCTCTTTTATGACTCATGGACTATGCTGGCTCAGGAATTCTGGGAGTTGAAGTCCATGAGTCATAAAAGAGCCAAGGTTGCCTACCTCTGCCCTACTTGGTCACCACGATGTAAAAAAGATGTTGAGATTCTAGAAAGAGTACAGAGAGGAGCAACAAAGATGATTAGGGGACTGGAGGCTAAAACATATAAGGAAAGGTTGCTGGAATTGGGGATGTCTAGTTTAATGAAGAGAAGGACGAGGGGGGACATGATAGCAGCGTTCCAATATCTCAGGGGCTGCCACAAAGAAGAGGGATGTCAAGCTATTTTCCAAAGCACCTGAAGGCAGGACAAGAAGCAACGGGTGGAAACTAAGCAAGGAGAGAAGCAACCTAGAACTAAGGAGAAACTTCCTGACAGTTAGAACAATTAACCGGTGGAACAACCTGCCTCCAGAAGCGGTGAATGCTCCAACACTGGAAGTTTTTAAGAAGAAACTGGACAGCCATTTGTCCAAAATGGTGTAGGGTTACCTGCCTGAGCAGGGGGTTGGACTAGATGACCTCCAAGATTCCTTCCAACTTTATTATTATTATTATTATTATTATTATTATTATTATTATTATTATTATTATTATTATTATTATTATTATTATTATTATTATTATTATTATTATTATTATTATTATTATTACTACTACTACTACTACTATTATTATTATTATTATTATTATTATATTATTATTATTATTAATTTAGCCTGTGAAGACGGCAGCAGCCAGAGTTCTCCAGCCCGCATGTTGCCAAATTTGAGGAACACTACCCAGGCCCTAAGCCATACAGGACTTTAACAATGGCAACCAGCAGCAACTATTTAGTGCACTTGGAATAGAATAGAATAATAAGTTTATTGTCACTTTGAATGTACAATAATCGGCATACATTAAAATAAAATTTCGTTGCACACAGCTCTCAAAGGGTCACCACCTCTGATATACGCTGCATAAATATGACAAAAATAAATACAGTATTATGCATATACCCACATATATTATATGACACCCTTGTGTGTGAGCGTGTTTATGTGTGCCTATAAATCAATCTTGATTCCTAATGGCTGCCTGGGCCAACTATGGCTCCTTTATCACCTGTGGATTTCGACTCCCAGAATTCCTGAGCCAGCTACGGGGAGTCAGGAATTCTGGGAATTGAAAGTCCACATATCATAAAGGGGTCATAGCTGTCTATCCCTGGCCTGGACCAATCCATGCAGTTTTCTTGGCAAGATTTTAGGAAGTGGTTTGCCCTTGTCTTTTTCCTAGGACTGGCTGACCCAAAGTTATCCAGGTGATGCCAGTTCTAGGGCAGGACTAGAACTCCTGGTTTTTAGCTTGGTTTTTAGCTTGATACCTTTAATCACTATCTCAAATTGGCTACCTTTACAGACTGTGCTTCCGCTAATCAATCAGACAGATGAACCTATTACATACGCAAGCCTTCATTTCCATCTTTTCTCATGGGTGCTCTGTTCATCACTCATTTGTTTTTTTAATCTGTGTTGTAAACAAAATTCATGCAAGTTCATCCATCAATGAAAATTGCCAAATGAAGGGGTGAGGACAACCTGTTTCGTTTATATTTCTTCATTTCACATTTATCGGAATTGCCTTCCACCTGTAATTTTGTCCTTGACTTACAACTCTATTTTCAGCCCAAAATTGTTAATGGGGTTTTGCTCCATTTTACAGCCTTTCTGGTCACCGTTGTTAAGTAAATCACAGCAGTTATTAAGTGAGTAACACGGGTGTTAAGTGAATCTGGCTTCCCCATTGATTTTGTTGGAAGATCACTAAGGATGATCACATGATCCCAGGACACTGCAACGGCCATAAACAGGAGCCAATTCCCACGTGTCCAAATTTTGATCATGTGGCCGTGGGGATGCTGCAACTGTTGTGTGAAAAATGGGCATAAGTCACTTTTTCAGTGCTGTTGTAACTTCAAATTTTCAGTACATGAATAGTTCTAAGTCGAAGACTCCTGTACTCAGGGTGCTTTACACAATGTTCCTTCCTCCTATTTTCCCCACAACAACAAGAGAACAACTGGCCAAAAATCACCCAGCTGCTTTCCACACTTAAGGAAGGACTAGAACTCAGAGTTCCCTGGATTCTAATCCAGCACATTCACCACTACACCAAACTGGCTCTCTAAATTTTAAATACCAGCCACGGATAGCTCGTGAAAACCAAGCTACTTTAATCTTGAGGGGGCTTTTCTCAAATAATAATTGTCTGATTTAGCCTTCCCAACTTGGTGTTCCTCAGAGGTGATGAACTACAAATCCCAGAATGCCTTTCACCACAGAAAAGCTGCAACCAAAGTGGGGCATAACAATTTCGCTCTGAAGTTATGATGATGGTGTTATCCATTCAGTTGTGTCCAATTTTATGGGCCACATTTTCCAATTTTGCACTATTTCTTTTGAGTTTTTTTCATGCTCTGGTGGTGTCAGCTTTGATGGCCTTCATCCACCATTTTCTTTGACAGCCTGGTTTCCTTTTACTGCTAACTCTTCCCAACATAATGGTTTTCTCCAGTGGAGATTCTCAGTCATCCAGGTCACAGCTGTCCCAAAGATGCTTTTTCAAAAGGCAACCGGACCCTTGAAGACGTTTCGCTTCTCATCCAAGAAACTTCTTCAGTTTTAAAGATTTCAAAGGGGAAAAAAGCGGCAATTCCTTCAGATGCTTAAGCACCCCAACTGAAGAAGCTTCTTGGGTGAGAAACAAAATGTCTTCAAGGAAAAACAAAGGCAGTCCAGTTTGTCTTTTGAAAAAAAAGCAGCTTTGTGACTTTCTCCAGTGAATTCCCCTGCATGGCCGAAATAAGTGAGATGCAGTTTTGCGATTTGTCCCTCCGGTGACATAGCTGATGTTATGAGCTCCTGTATGTGCTTGTTAGTCATCTTTGCTGTCCAAGGAATTACACAGGCGCCTTCTCCGGCACCGCAGCTCAACCCATGGGAAAGCGGCAACCAAACTGGGGCAAACAATTTCACTCTGAAGCCAAGCCTGCCATAATTTAACTCCGAAGCTAGATGTACTGCATTCAACTTGTACCCACCGTTGCATCCTCCTAGAGAAATCCACTGGCTTCCATCAAGAATTAGAGTAGTTATATTCTCCAGGATTTATGTATCGGTTAGAGGAGCGCAGCTAGTGCTGCTTGCCAACTGAACAAGACTAACAAGAGTCTTTCTCTAGATAATCCTACTCCTCAGAAATTCACGAAATAGAATAGAATAGAATAGAATAGAATAGAATAGAATAGAATAGAATAGAATAGAATAGAATAATGGAATGGAGTGGAGTGGAGTGGAGTGGAGTGGAGTGGAGTGGAGTGGAATGGAATGGAATGGAATAGAATAGAATAGAATAGAATAGAATAGAATAGAATAGAATAGAATAGAATAATGGAATGGAATGGAATGGAATGGAGTGGAGTGGAGTGGAATGGAATGGAATAGAATAGAATAGAATAGAATAGAATAGAATAGAATAGAATAGAATAGAATAGAATAGAATAGAATAATGGAATGGAGTGGAGTGGAGTGGAGTGGAGTGGAGTGGAATAGAATAGAATAGAATAGAATAGAATAGAATAGAATAGAATAGAATAAAGGGGATAGGATAGGATAGGATAGGATAGTTTATTTGGCCCACACAAGGAATTTGTCACCATTGCGCAAGTTCTCAGTGTACACCCAAACACAAAGTGATAAATCATAAGATACCAATAGGACAAGGTAATAGGAAAGATGAGACGGATAATAGCAATACAGCCCTATTACATGGGTAAATATCCTTAGGCATAAGACAGAACTGTGGAAATTAGGTGGTTGCAATTGTTTGTCTCACTGTAGCTTTTGCTATTCTTTGCTGCCTTTTTTTCTTCCATCTGAGATTGTGTGACATGATAGCAGTGTTCCAATATTTGAGGGGCTGCCACAAAGAAGAGGGGGGTAAACCTCTTCTCCAAAGCACCAGAAGGCAGGACAAGAAGCCACGGATGGAAACTAACCAAGGAGAGAAGCAACCTAGAACTAAGGAGGAATTTCCTGACAGTTAAAAACAATTAATCAGTGGAACGACCTGCCTCCAGAAGCAGCGAATGCTCCAACACCGGAAGTTCTTAAAAAGAGACTGGACAGCCATTTGTCTGAAATGGTATAGGGTCTCCTGCCTGAGCAAGGGGGCTGGGCTAGAAGAGTTGGTCTCTTCCAACTCTGTTATATCTGTTCCTGCCCGCTGATCTCTGCTTGGGATTTCACCTAGCAGAAACATCTTGGATGTACCAAGCCACTTAAACAAGAGTCTGCCTTTGAGGACACTCTGCAATTTGCAGGGCACAGCTTGTGCATTAAAGAAAAAGCAAGACCTCGGCCAGGGAAGAAAAGCAAAGGAGAACTCAAGCTTGAAGTGTTTTTCTCAAAAAAAAAAAACCAGGGAAGCAAGGAGTGCATTGTGCACCGTTCTGGTCCATTTCCCTTTCAAGAATCCTGTTAAAGAAACCCTTGAGAAAGGGAGATGAAAGCAACAACAATTATTAAGGTTTCAAAGGGGGGGGGGAAGAAAGCAGCAATTCCTTCACCCCAAATGATGCTCAGATCTTTATTGCCTCCAGTTTGCCAGACATCAGGTGTGCCCTCCCCATCTTTCCCAGTGTGACTGGGAGAGTAATTGAGGAAGGAGGAGTGGTTTTTAGCAGACAAAGTAATTGACGTTTACCTTAAATCGGTTATTTTTCTGTTCAGACTGACAGGGTCCTGCAATTATTTTCATTAGAGTCACTCGCCTGCACTCAAACCAAAGAACTGTTTAACTTCTCCCCAGCATTTAGCTCCCTCTTTGTGTTTCTGTTTACTGTCATAAGATGCACACACGCGTGGCGTGTGCAAGCAAGGAGTGTGCACGGTGGATCTGTGAGGCGTTTTGTTAATCCTTTCTGTTTTTTAAAACCAATCGGGCGTCTTCTCTTCTCCCCTCCCCTCTTCTTTTTAAAGAAATGCAATTATTTATTGCAAATGCTTATATCGTGCTCCATCTCCAGAGAGCCACAATTTTAAAAACCGCCCAAGTAAAACAATAATCACAAAAGGAATGGCCCAGAATAAAAGTTGAGAGGACTTGGATGGCATTAACACATTCTAACTCTCTTTAATGAGCTTAGCTGCCAGACAAACACACCTTCTGGCCTTTTTCTGGTGTCTTTTGCTTTTCAGAGATCCAATCTCTCCGCTTCATCTTCTCTCTTAGGGGGAATCCGCTTCCATTTGCAAACCTGCTCTATTTCCGCAGTATTTTTATTTTTTATTTAATGGGAATGGAAGATGGAACAGCTGCACGTTGAGCTAAGATTGGTGCCTCCCCAGAGCATGCATCGGGGAGCACCACTATACAGAATGCAACCCCCCTGAAAAAAATTCTTTGAAATGTGCCATCACAGGTAGTCCTTGACTTACAGCCACAGGTGAACCCAAGATTTCTGTTGGTAAGTGAAACATTTGTTAAGTGAGTTTTGCCCATTTGGGGACCTGTCTTGCCACAGTCGTTAAGCGAGTCACTGCAATGGTTAAGTTAGTAACATGGCTGTTAAGTGAATCGGGATTCCCCATTGACTTTGCTTATCAGATGGTCACAAAAGGGGGATCACGTGACCCTCCCCCCTGGACGCTGCAATCATCATAAATATGAATCAGTTGCCAAGTGTCTGAATGTTGATCACGTGACCGTGAGGATGCTGCAATAGTTGTAAATGTGAGAAAATGGTCCTGAGTCACTTTTTTTTCAGTTCTGTTGTAACTTTGAATGGTCACTAAAGCAGGGGTAGGCAACCTCAGCTCTTTTATGACTCGTGGACTTCAACTCCCAGAATTCCTGAGGCAGCATGGCTCAACATGGAAACCTCTCCCTTTCCCCTCAGCATGGCTGGCTCAGGAATTCTGGGAGTTGAAGTCCACGAGTCATAAAAGAGCCAAGGTTGACTACCCCGATCTATAGTTAAGATGCTTTCCTAAAACAGACGGGGGGGGGGAGATCCCCCAGGATCTCTCCAGCTTTCTTCGCTTGAGGGTTCCCAACCTTTCAGCATGGAAGTTTCCTTTGAGCAGCAGCTCAATGTGGAGCAATTAGCACTCCGCCATGTTTTGCTTCATGCCACAAAAACTTCCTGAGTTGGCTGGCGCTCACCGACTCCGTTCAAAGCGCTGAGCAGGCCAGGCTGTTCTTTTCTCCCTTGGCAGCTCTGCCTCAGTTTGGCAGCCATTCCTCTGGGGCTGGGAGGGAGACCCCCTTTCAAGGCTGCTGGGGGAGGGGAGGAAAGAGGCAGATTCTGAATTGGGGTGAGGAGAAGCCCAGACAAGCCTCTCTTTTTAGGGGCCTTGTTCTTGTGCTGCAAAGAAGGAAGGAAGGAAGGAAGGGAGAGAGGGAGGGAGGGAGGGAGAGAGAAAGAGAGAGAGAAAGAAAAAAAAGAAAGAAAGAAAGAAAGAAAGAAAGGTAGGTAGGTAGGTAGGTAGGAAGGGAGGGAGGGAGGAAGGAAGGAAGGAAGGAAGGAAGGAAGAAAGAAAGAAAGAAAGAAAGAAAGAAAGAAAGAAAGAAAGAAAGAAAGAAAGAAAGAAAGAAAGAAAGAGAAAGGAAGGACGGGAGAGAGAGAGAGAGAAAGAAAGAAAGAAAGAAAAAGAAAGAAAGAAAGAAAAGTAGGTAGGTAGGTAGGTAGGTAGGTAGGAAGAGATGGAGGGAGGGAGGGAGGGAGGAAGGGAGGAAGGAAGGGAGAGAGAAAGAAAGAAAGAAAGAAAGAAAGAAAGAAAGAAAGAAAGAAAGAAAGAAAGAAAGAAAGAAAGAAAGAAAGAAAGATCGTATGACCCCAGGACACTGCAACCTTCGTAAGTATGAGATGCCAAGTACCTGAATTAAGGTTTAAGGAAGGGACTGGGAGCAGAGGAGGCTTCTTCACTCATCCAGAGCCCTGGAGCAATGGGATAGAGGGTTTGGGGGGGGAGGAAAGGGGGGCTTCTGGACAGAGCAGATGGGGTGGGGGGCAGGAGAGGGATCAGCCATGGAACACTTTGTTCCTTTAAATCCCTTGGTAATTTCTCCCTCCTCCTTTGACATCATAATGAGTTGCCATGGGAATAGCATTAATGAGCTTGATGCATTTGTAGACAGAAAGTGTGCAGGTTCAGTGTGGGGGGGGGGAGGAGGAAGGGGAGGGGGTTTCGTCTCTCCTGAACAGGGGTGAAGGAAGATAAGGAGGGTGTGGGGCCAGACAGCAAATAAATGCATAAAAAGAAGAAAAAGAGAAACGCTGAAGAAATTTATGAATGACTTCTGGCTTTCGAACAGATAATTATAATATAATTACAACCTTGTCCCTCCTTCCTCTTAAAATATTTACAAACTAGGATTATTTTAAGGGCATTCCTTCCCCAAGAGACCGATACAGAAGTGTCTTCCCAAAATTGGCAGGGATGTTGGACACACACACAGTCCTAAACCTAGTTCATCTGTAGAACAGGATCTGCCTAAGTGAGAGCAAAAACAACAGTTTTATCGACTGTTCACAATTACGATAGTGATGATGAAAGTAACTTTGCAACCCATGTCCCCATTCATGATCTTTGCAGGTCTGCAAAGCAAAGCAAAGCTGAAGTCAGATTGTAAACACAATCAAGTTCACAGTTTCCTCACTGAGACTGCTCAAAGCTGTTGGGCTATAAGATGAGCAGCAAATACATTTCCTAAATAAATATAAATAAACAAGGTGCCAACTTGTACCTCACTGTGATGTCTCCATTTCCTTTTAAAATTAATCTGCTACAGTTGAGTCTAATTCACACATTGTGCTGAGATAGTGACTAGTCAAAATGAATGTCTGTATGAGTTTGACTCCAGGCTGTAAGGACCCACCCCACTTTGCATCTTAAGAAGACAGAACTCTTGGAATATTTCTTCCAACAGGCATCTTTATTAAGAGAAGATGGTTGCAGGCGTTCTAGACAGGACCTGGGGCCCAAGCCCTCCCATTCAAGGTTTTAAGTGGTCCCAAGCAGCCCCCCACCCCACCGTCCTTCCAGTGACAATCCCAGGTGTTACAGAGAGGAGTAGATGAAAGCTGATGGGCCCTATTGTTATGGTTAGTCCTTTTGGTGATATCCACATTCAGTCCCTTTGAAGTTTTAAGGAAGGAAGTGAGAGCCATAAAACCCCTTTGCTCATCCCCCTTCCCCTTCGTAGTATGACAGAATCCAGAGAGGGCAGAAATGGGGTTTTCCATAGTCGATAACTAGAGATGAAATATAATTGGATTCTGACACAGGCTTTGCAAATTTGTGGATTTTGAATAGATGATCCCTCTTAAATACTGACTTGAGCATCTATATGAGGAACGGTTGCTGGAATTGGATCTGTCTAGTCTAGTGAAAAGAAGGACTAGGGGTGACATGATAGCAGTGATCCAATATTTGAGGGGCTGCTCCAAAGAAGAGGGAGTCAAGCTATTCTCCAAAGCGCCTGAAGGCAGGACAAGAAGCAAAGGATGGAGACTAATCAAGGAGAGGGAACCAACCTAGAACTAAGGAGAAATTTCCTGACTGTGAGAACAATTAGTCAGTGGAACAACTTGCCACAAGAAGTTGTGGGTGCTCCAACACTGGAGATTTTTAAGAAGAAATTGGACAGATATATATATATATATATATATATATATATATATATATATATATATATATATATATATATATATATATATATATATATATATATATATATATATATATATATATATATATATAT
>NW_015388520.1:41347-44024 GCF_001527695.2 Protobothrops mucrosquamatus
AGAAGCACAAAGCTAAAAGCACAAGCCTGATGATGATGAATGTGATTTCATCGAAACGTCGCTATGATACTTCTAATCTTACACGGGAGAAAACCCGAATGACCAAAGACTCACATATAAACACCCGTGAAAACCTTAAAAAACAAATATATATATATATATATATATATATATATATATATATATATATATATATATAGCTGGCTGATGAGAGCTAATTAGCTCGAAATAGCTATCCCAGTCCCCCTTTAACTCTTTGTTAGCAATCCACCCCAAAAATTAGCACTGTTACCTGTGGATTGGAACTGAAAACCCGTGACTCAAAACTGTAATGCCACTCTGGTAAGGAATATATGTAAATGGGCAGTGAAGAGACCCATCTAATCCGCTGGAGAGCTTAACTATTAACCAGCAGCCCAGTTAGTCCATTAAATAAATAAACCAAGGCCAAAAGCCGTAGGAAAGCAATCGCACTGATTAAGACAAGCAACCGTTCATTAAGATCCGCCACCTTTTCCATGCCCCTTTGCTTTTTCAGACTGGATCCAGAAAGAAGTGGGGAAGAGAGCAGAAGTGAAGAGACTAGAGCAGAGGTGGGGAACTACGGCCCCTTTGTGACTTGTGGACTTCAACTCCCAGAATTCCTGAGCCAGCCAGGTCTGCATTTTATAACAATCCCCTAATAGGCTGCAAGCGATGAGCTATGCAAATCCGGGTGGCCAAGCTAAGCATGTATTCTCAGAGGAAGCCCTACAAGTTTAATGGAACTGACTCCCCTAGTGCAATTTAGGATTGTCATCTTAATTAGCATGAAGTATGCTAAGCACAAGGCAAAGTCCAAGCACAAATCATAGGTAATGGGAAGTCCCATTGGCTGGATTCACACACCGCACTATATTAGAGGGATGCTTAATTTTAGCAGCCCAGCCATTGTCTTATGATGCCTTTTTCATACCAGATTACAACCATAAGATTATTTGTCTGGGCATAGCATGTATTTTGCTTTTCGATTAACTGAGGTTAACTTTAGAGGTTAGTAAGTAGGATTAATATATATAACTAATGTTTCGAGGTATGAGTCTAAAGTGATGCAATCTCCAAGATATGGGACCAAAGAATATAAATCCCGCCTTAGCCATGAAAGCCAACTGGGTGAGTTTGGGCCAATTACCAGGGGACTGGGAGTTCTAGTCCCGCTTTAGGCATGAAAGTCAGCTGGGTGACTTTGGGCCAATTACCAGGAGACTGGGAGTTCTAGTCCCGCCTTAGGCATGAAAGTCAGCTGGGTGAGTTTGGGCCAATTACCAGGAGACTGGGAGTTCTAGTCCCACCTTAGGCATGAAAGTCAGCTGGGTGAGTTTGGGCCAATTACCAGGAGACTGGGAGTTCTAGTCCCGCCTTAGGCATGAAAGTCAGCTGGGTGAGTTTGGGCCAATTACCAGGAGACTGGGAGTTCTAGTCCCACCTTAGGCATGAAAGTCAGCTGGGTGACTTTGGGCCAATTACCAGGAAACTGGGAGTTCTAGTCCCGCCTTAGGCATGAAAGTCAGCTGGGTGACTTTGGGCCAATTACCAGGAGATTGGGAGTTCTAGTCCCGCCTTAGGCATGCAAGCCAGCTAAGTCACTTTGGGCCAGTTACATTCTCTCAGCCTAACTACCTCACAGGGCTGTTGCTGTGGGGAAAATAGAAGGGGGAAGAAGTATTATGTAATAAAGTAGGAATAAAAAATTAATCAATCAATAAACAATAGTGCTTTTCTTTAAAAAGTCACAAATATCATCCAGCTAGGTAGCACGTAGGTAAACCTTGGCTCAAATAATCTGAAGTAAACAGTGTTGGATTGACTCATACCTGAATGGCTGGTGGGGGGGGGGAGCACCAGAACGTATCAAGGTGTAGGTTTGACTGAGAAGTGAATCACCATCACCATCATCATTTAGCTCAGTGTTTGCCAACCTGGGCCACTTTAAGACGCGTAGACTTCAACTCCCAGAATTCCCCAGCCAGCTTTGCAAAGCTGACTTGGGAATTCTGGGAGCTGAAGTCCACAGGTCTTAAAATGGCCCAGGTTGAGAGACACTGAGCTAGCTCACTTAAATCGAATCATAATAGAAAATACACTTTACAATGCCTTGGTAAGGCCACACTTGGAATACTGCATCCAGTTTTGGTCACCACGATGAAAGGAAGATGCTGAGACTCTAGAAAGAGTGCAGAGAAGAGCAACAAAGATGATTAGGGGACTGGAGGCTAAAATATATAAGGAACGGCTGCTGGAATTGGGTATGTCTAGTTTAATGAAGAGAAGGACGAGGGGGGACATGATAGCAGCGTTCCAATATCTCAGGGGCTGCCCCAAAGAAGAGGGAGTCAAGCTATTCTCCAAAGTGCCTGAAGGCAGGACAAGAAGCAACGGATGGGAACTCATCAAGGAGAGAAGCAACCTAGAACTAAGGAGAAACTACCTGACAGTTAAAACAATTAACCAGTGGAACAACCTGCCTCCAGAAGCAGTGAATGCTCCAACACTGGAAGTTTTTAAGAAGAGACTGGACAGCCATTTGTCTGAAATGGTGTAGGGTTCCTGCCTGAGCAGGGGGTTGGACTCGATGACCTCCAAGGTCCCTTCCAACTTTATTATTATTATTATTATTATTATTATTATTATTATTATT
>NW_015388520.1:44595-93506 GCF_001527695.2 Protobothrops mucrosquamatus
TCCAACACTGGAAGTTTTTAAGAAGAGACTGGACAGCCATTTGTCTGAAATGGTGTAGGGTTCCTGCCTGAGCAGGGGGTTGGACTCGATGACCTCCAAGGTCCCTTCCAACTTTATTATTATTATTATTATTATTATTATTATTATTATTATTATTATTATTATTATTATTATTATTATTATTATTATTATTATTAACTTGCGTCCATACAGCTGCCAAGAAAACAAAACAGATCTGTCCACGAATTTACCAGAGGAGCTTTAGAGTACTCAAAAGAGGCTTTACAGAAATCTTAAGTCTTACCGCTTAAGCAAAACGCACACAGGTTCTTTGCGAATCACAGGGGAGGGGGGAGAGGAGGTTTTACATAGCAAACAGGAGATTAATTTTCAGCCTTGCACTAGGAAAAAGGATAAGCAGAAGCCCCAACTGGATAGTTCACTATTTAAATGGATAGCACCCACTTTGGTTGCTGTGGATTCTGACCGCTACGCTTAATTTCTATCCCACCTTTAGTATTTTTATAAACAACTCAAGGTGGCATGCAGATCTAATACTCCTTCCTCCTATACCACGTAT
This sequence comes from Protobothrops mucrosquamatus, assembly GCF_001527695.2. Classification (NCBI taxonomy): domain Eukaryota; kingdom Metazoa; phylum Chordata; class Lepidosauria; order Squamata; family Viperidae; genus Protobothrops; species Protobothrops mucrosquamatus. The sequence continues at coordinate 45,176 of NW_015388520.1, forward strand.
ACCAGTTTGGTTAATAGAAAGCCACTGATATATAGGTAGTCCTTGACTTACAACATTTCATTTCATTTAGTGACTGTTCAAAGTCACAACGGCACTGAAAAAAAGTGACTTATGACCATTTTTTACATGTACAACCTTTGCAGCATCCCCATGATCACGTGATCAAAATTCAGATGCTTGGCAACTGGCTCATACTTACGGCGGTTGCAGTGTCCCAGGGTCGTGTGATCACTCATTGCGACTTTCTGACAAGGAAAGTCAATGGGGAAGCCAGATTCACTTAACAACCGGGTTATTAACTTACCAACTGTGCCAAGAAAAGTCGTAAAATGGAGCAAAACTCAATTAACAAACGTCTCACTTAACAACAGAACGTTTGGGCTCAACTCCGGATGTAAATCGAGGTTTACCTCTACTAAAAATCTAGGCCTGAAGGGATCCCGTTAAGTTTTCTGCAAAACACAGAACGACTTCAGAAATTAACCCAGTCGGAGGCATAAAGTGGAATTTAAAAAAAAAAAAAAAAGACAGAAGGGAAATCTTAGGCCAGTGGCCAGCCAGAGATTCTAGAAAAACGCCTTGGCCTCTTTCAACACCTCTGATGCAGCTGTTTTCCACATGTGCAAATGGCCTTAGGAATTTCCTAGTCCTTCTAGCTCTGCAGTAGCACCAAGGATGCTGAGACAGCAAAACAAAACAAAACAAAAAAACACACCCACTTTCTCTGTCGGGATGGGATGTGGACAACAGAGGAGAGATAAATGTGCAAACCTTTCATCGCCATCCATCAATTATATTCCTGTGGGAGAAAGCTCTTTCGGAGTATCCTCATCTTTCCCTAAATTCTCCAATTTCACCTATTTCTGACATGTTCTTTACTGCTTTTCCCTCAAGGCTAATCCCTTCTGTAGGAATGGCACGGTCAAATCAGGGGTGTCCAATCTTGGCAACTTTAAAACTTGTGGACTTCATCTCCCAGAATTCCCCAGCCAGCAAGTCTTAAAGTTGCCAGGGTTGGACACCCCTGGCCTAAATGTTCCTTCACTGTGAAACCCTATCCATTTTTTCACACTTCCAGAACTTTGGAATCTACTGTGGGAAAGTCACATTTAAATGCTCAGCAGACAGCAGCTGACATTATTCATCGGCTCAGCGACCGTGGTGAAAGAAGCATTATTTTCCCAAAGTGTTCTATTCCATGAAACAAAATCTGAAAACACAGAGCAGGAATGAAATTGGAGTATCTGGATACGAAAGATGGCGTTGATTCTAGTATGTTTTGGACATCCTGTTGAAAGAGAGGCTTATTATGATAGACCGGAGTGGACAATTAATTTTCTCAAGAGGACGCTGGAAACTGGACCCCTTGTGAAGGGCCGAACCGATACAACTAAAATCCGGTGTAGGAGCTAAAATCTAGTTACAGATGGTCCTCGGCTTACAACCGGTTGCTTAGCAACCATTCAAAGTTATAACCAGCCCCTCCGTCGTGATAGAACTTCAGGCTTTTGGCAACAAAACTGCATTTATGACTGTAGTGTCCCATGGTAACATAACCATTTTTACAAGTTTTGCCAAAACCTGCCACTTATTCCAGTTTTGGCAAAACTGCACCCATAGCGAACCACTGGTTCGGCTTAAAGACCGTGGCTTCCATTTAACAGAGAAGATCATAAAATCAAGTGACCTGTTTTATGACTGTTCGGACATATGACCAAAACCTGGTACTTATTCCAGTTTTGGCAAAACTGCACCCATCGCAAACCACTGGTTCTGCTTAAAGACCGTGGTTTCCATTTAACAGAGAAGATCATAAAATCAAGTGACCTGTTTTATGACTGTTCGGACATATGACCATAATGAGCAGGCTCCATTATGGTCTATATGTTGAGGACTATCTGTACTTCCCAAAATGTTTGTGAGAGAACGCAGCTGTTTGGCCTTCTGTGTCGTGTGTATTCTTGATTCACACAACATCACAGGCCACTTTTTGGCTAGTCATGGCATGTTGTCTGAGCCCCAGACCATGGGTTAAATTGTTGCTAAGGAGCAGGGCCTTGGTTTACTCCTCTAAGCCACAATTCAGTGTCTCTTCTGAACCTAGACCTGGGGTTAATCAATACAGCACGTCCCTCTCAGCCTCCAGAGAAGGATGAGAGACAAACTGGTTGTAAAATGAGAAGCCTCAATTCCAGCATTCCAGCATTTTGTCTCTTCCTGATTTTGTCTCCTCTTTTAGCAGAATAACAGAGTTGGGAGAGATCTTGGACATCTGCTAGTCCAAACCCCTGCTCAAACAGGAGACCCTATATCATTTCAGACAAAGGTTGTCCAAATTTTGCCAGTTGTGGGTATAGAATGATGTAGCTCAGTGGATGGAACAAGGAAGAGATTTAACCTTCCCCCCATCTCATCTGGGATGGCGCAAAGCCCAACAAACAGGTCACTGCATTGTTTAACATTTATTTTTACAGAAACATTTTTAAACCCTCAGAAAGGTGGGGGGGGGCTGGCTCCTTCCTACAAAGACAGCTGGGCTATTAAAGGAAAGGGAGGGGGGCTCTCAGACTATAACTGATCATACTTTGGGGCCCGTGGTGCTTTCTGGGCTTGGTGGTTTTCTTGCAGATATTTCGTTGTTATTTTGTTTATTGCGTTGTTATTTTCATTGTTTCTTTCGCAGCTAGCACTGATGATGTTACCTAGTTTTGAAATGAAATGTCTGCAAGAAACCACCAAGCTCAGAGAGCACCAAAGGCCCCCCAGTTTTTTCTCCTCCTCCTCCTCCTCCTCCTCCTCNCTCCCCCTCCTCCTCTTCCTTCTAGCACTGATGATGTTACCTAGTTGGGTAATGAAACACCTGCAAGAAACCACCAAGCTCAGAGAGCACTAAGGGCCCTACAGTTTTCCTCCTCTTCCTCCTCCTCCTCCTCCCCCTCCCCTTCCTCCTCCTCCTAGCACTGATGATGGTACCTAGTTTTGAAATGAAATGTCTGCAAGAAACCACCAAGCTCAGAGAGCACCAAGGGCCCGACAATTTTCCTCCTCCTCCTCCTCCTCCTCCTGCACCACCACCACCACCACCACCACCTTTCCACAAACCCTACTCCCTTCTAGCACTGATGATGTTACCTAGTTGGGTAATGAAACACCTGCTAGAAAACCACCAAGTTCAGAGAGGGCCAAGGAGCCCACAGTTCCAGCCTGAGCTACGCATATTCTCTTCTCTCGTGATCATATTTTGCTAGGTTTCCTAATGCCACACCAATAGGTCCTCATTCTGGCAGTTGGCATAAGTGCGACAGTTGGCTTGGGATGTCATCCAAACAAATTCCATCCTAATAAAACCCCAACAACTAAAGTGAAATATTTGATTCCCTCCTCCCCCCCCCAGCCCCGAATTAACATGGAATGAAAGGAGGTGATGCAGATGGCGCCCAAATATAATTACAAACAGAAAGGCTGAGACACAAACTCGCTTGATTATGACTGAAAGGGAACGCTAGAAAACAACACCTGGGTCTTTGTCCACAAATTTCCACATGCAACTTGATAGTGCCATTGGGGGGAAAAAAGGAACACTTACGCACCGGAATATATTCAACATCCCTGCCAACATTTTATTCTCCTGTTCTTTGTCCCACCAAAAACTCACAATCAATCCTTCACTTGGGAGTGCGGTGACAAAGAGGCCCTGGATAAATATTGCTTACTCATTTTTGTGAGACAAGTAAGAAGATCTCTGCCATAATTACTGGGTTTATCATATCATGAGCACGAGAGCAAGTTTCATCCCGCGCTGCTGTGGATTCAGAAAACCACTGCATCTGCAGGTTGTTTAAATACAATGCTACGATGTTCCTATCGCTGCTTTTGGTAGACAGTTTGCCAGCCAATTTTTCATCAGCGCGAAGAACAGGGTATATAATCTGAAATCGTTTTTTTAAAAAATTTTGGAGAGGAGGCAGAATACAGATAATTCAGGAACTGAGGATAGGCTCCAGCACCAGGCCGAAAGTTTGGAAGAATAAACTTTTGGTCCTGGGGACTGACCCAGACTGGACGCTGCGACATTATCCTGGGACACGTATAATTCGCCTCCATTCATGAGAATACAGATAGTCAAACTGAAATGAAGCCCAGAATTTCCATCGTAAGTCAGCCAAAAAACTCCCGACATTGTAAATTTGATCGTTAGACTGTGGACCGCTACAACCAGCTGTAAGTGGTTTTCCAAGCACCTCAAATGTGGTCATGTGACCACAGGTGGGTAGGTGTTTGCAGCCGTGGGAACTCTGGAACTGGGTGGTAAATAGTTTTAGAGAGGATCCAGTTGTGATTTTGAACGGTTATTTAATGAACAGTCATTACGCAAGGACTATCTGTATGTGGATCAGGGGTGTGAAAAATGTCCTTTTCAACATTCATAATGGCTGGGAAGAGACCACAGATTTTTCTACCTGGAGTTAAGCTGTAAACAGCTGTAAAAAGAGTGGCTTTTCAAATTGCCCATGAAGTTCTGTTTCTAGGGAACTTCAAATGTTTTAGCTTTTAAAAATACCTCCATTTATCTTCGATGTCTACATTTCTAAGAACAATAAATGTTAATATGAGACACATGGGGAGGGGAAAAAACCCAGTCCTGTTAGGGTGTGGGAAATTGGGGAATGAATATACTACTGGAGAATATGCAAACATCCAGCCTCATGTTATCCTACTTTGGATACATTATAAGAAGCAAAGTTCTCTGGAGAAGGCTTCAATGCTAGGAAAACTAAAAGGAAAGGATAACAGGATAATAGAGTTGGAAGGGACCTTGGAGGTCTTCTAGTCCAACCCCCTGTTCAAGCAAGAGACCCTAGAGTATTTTGGACAAATGGCTGCCCAATCTCTTCTTAAAATCCTCCAGTGTTTTCCACTAATTAATTGTTCTAACTGTCAGGAAATTTCTCCTTAATTCTAGGTTGCTTCTCTCCTTGATTAGTTTCCATCCATCGCTTCTTGTCCTGCCTTCAGGTGCTTTGGTGAACAGGTTGACCCTTTCTTCTTTGTGGCAGCCCCTTAGATATTAGAAGACTGCTACCATGTCTAGTTTCTTTTAATTAAACTAGAAAAAGAAAAAAGAAAGAAAAAGAAAGAAAAAGAGGACAATTAGCATCAAGGTGGACAGACTCAGTTACCGTAGCAATGAATGCATCATTAGAATACCTGAAGGACCAGGTTGGGAACAGATTCTCTGAGAGAAACCTTATCTGTGGTTGCTAAGAGTTAACACCAGCCCCATGGCCCATCGATCAATCAATCAGTCACAACTGGTTGGGTTCACACATTGTGTTCCATTACAAAACATGGCTCACCGATCCAACATGGCTGTGCTCACCGAACCTTGATGGACATAATGTGATTTTTCTTGGTTTTTGGCTTGCGAGCAACAGAAAGTTTGTGAATTCTTTACAGCTGCTGTAGGTGTAATCTAATGTGGACTATACTGAGATCAGAGATTTGGCAAAGTCCTTTTAGGAAATAAAGAGATTTGTTACTCTGAAGTACAGACATGGCTGGCTGGGGAATTCTAGGAGTTGAAGTCCACAAGTCTTAAAGTCGTCAAACCTGGAGACCCCTGGTCTAGACTTTGTTTTTCAGACTACTACAAATCTTTCCCTATTGATTCGCCTGACTTTGTTTTGTTACTAGTTGATTAAACTCTTAGATTCCTTGAATTGTGAATTCCTCACCTCAGTTGGGACCTTCCATTTGCATTTAACACTGGGATGATTCTGAACGGTGCTGTTTTGATTTCTTTTCCATTACAAAATAACCAGCTTTAAAAAGAAATGTCAACTGCATCGCCAAGCAATGGGCAATTTTACCTCCGCACACATTTCTAATGAAATCAGCACGTGCCAACCCAAAAAATAGATTGTTTGCCAACGGTGGCATATCTGCCATTATCTCCGCTTTGCCTGCTTCCTCCAGTGCAAGAAACGGCCTCACCAAATCGCACCTTTCAAATAGATTGTTAGATTTCGTGTAATAGTGCCTTAGGCTGCAAGACAGTTACTGCTACCAACCATTTTAAACATAAAGTTTGATCTAGCTCTTGTTTGTCTATCAATTGCTTGATCCTGTAAAAACTTGAGATGGTCACAACGAGGAAGCATTTATATGCAGTACACCTTTTGTCTCCATGTAGAAAAGCCAAGTAAGTTTGGTGTACCTAGAAACCAGGAGACTGAGTTCTAATTCTGCTTTTAGACACGAACATCAACTGGGTGACTTTGGACCACTCACCAGGAGACTGGGAATTCTAGTCCCGCCTTGAGCATGAAAGCTGGCTGGTTAACTTTGTGCCAGTCATTCTCTTTTAGCCCAACCTACCTGATGGGGCTTTTGTTGTAGGGAAAATAGGTGGAGGAAAGAGTATTGCTAAAAAGATGCAACAGCATGACTGAAGAAAAAGGGAATTGTTTACAGAATCCATATATTGTTGTGCGTTAACTTGATTACATCCCCCACTCTTACTCTTTGGCTGATAGTTAAGTTTGCTCCCAAACCATGTTTCAAACTATAAAGACTAGATCAGCATTCTATGCTAATCTAATACCAAGGAAACACCAAACATGGCTTGTTTTCGGATGTCTTTAATTCCATAAGCCTTTATCAGCATCCTCACTGAATACCTACAGTGACCCCATTTTCTTGGGGGGGAAAAAATAAAGTGCAAATCTGAAAGAGGTTCACAAGGATTTTAAAAAAAATTGTTATCTTTATAACTTGGCTTGTTACAAAGGAAAATGCAAGAGCCAGGCCAAGAAAATAAATAATTAAATGAAATCAGCCTGATTGACAGCTTTCTGAAAGAAAAAGGGCTGTCTTTTGTAATAAAGGATTTTTGGTCACTGTAAGTATGACAGATGTTGATCCTGAACAGCTGGAGAATATGACTGTGTCTACCTCTGAATAGCTCTATCAACCAAATGGGGGGGGGAGACTATCTGATCTGCTATTCTGCTTTTAAGAGCAGTCTGATGTGCCGAAATCACAGAGTGAAGCTTTTCACAGCCCAGGGATAAACATTATGATTTGTTAATGGATGCAAATCTTACTGCTATTAGAAGCAGGCCTACGGTGGCTGGTTACTTTTATTCCATTGTTATCTTAATGTTCAGTCAAATTTGATCTGCCAAAGATGTTTCTGTTAATAAAATAGAAACAAAAAATAGAGGCCCGCTCTCAGGTTTAAAATCTCTTGGCTCTGGGTTAACACGTGCCACCAAGGAACACAAATACATTCCTAATCAATTCCTTTGGTGCTTTTCAAGTTCCCAGTCTAAAAATTGTTTTAGATTGTATACTAGTTTAAAAAGTATATCTCTGAAGATATTTGGCAGGTTATTCAATTTTCTTTCACTTTTGGTGTTTTTCCTACGGGGAGACGAGTGAGTTGGCCACGTCCACCAGTCTGTGGTCATAATGTGCTTCCAGATGTTATGAGATGCCTACAAATCTAAAATTGGGGATCTTTGCTTAGTGTGTTGCAACGGGAGGGGTGGAAGATAAAAAAAGCCAATGAAAATGAGTAGTTTAATGATGCAAACAATTAGAATTGATCCAGAACTTCTGGAGGGCACCCAACTGAAGAAGTCGAATATGCATCATACACAAACAACAAAAGTAATACTCAAAGGTTTGCTAAAACTAACAGATGAAAATGCCTTTTCTTAAGGAACATCGAAAATTGACTTCTAAGGAGCAATATTGAAGAACCAGTTTGGTGTAGTAGTTAAGGTGCTGGCCCAAAAAACCAGGAGACTGGGAGTTATAGTCCTGCCTTAAGCCTGAAAGTCAGCTGGGTGACTTTGGGCCAATCAACAGGAATCCGTGAATTCTGGTCCCACCTTAGCATAAAAGCCGGCTGGGTGACTTTGGACCAGTCACCAGGAGTCTGTGAGTTCTAGTCCCGCTTTTAGGCATGAAAAACTGGCTTTGGGCCTGTCCATCATCACTCTCTCTCAATCCAGCCCACCTCACTGGGTTGTCATGGAGGGGGAAAAAAATAAAAGGATGAAAGCATGATGTATGTTTGCATTATGTATGTTATTTGTAAGGAAGGCAGAGAAACAACATCTAATCCTCGACTTACAACAGTTCGTTTAGTGACCGTTCGAAGTTACAACGGCACTGGGAAAATTGACTCATGACCGTTTTTCACACTTACGACCATTGCAGCCTCCCCACGCTCACGTGATTTACATTTGGATGCTTGTCAACTGGTTCCTATTTATGACGGTCGCAGTCTCCCGGTCGCAGATGGTCCCCCTTTTGTGACCGCAAAATCAACGGGGGAAGCCAGATTCACTTAAGAACCGTGTGACTAATTTAACAACGGGTCATGGTTCATTTAACCAACGTGGCAAAGAAAAGTCGTAAGATGGGGCAACGCTCACTGAACCAATGTCTTACTTGGTAACTTTGGGCTCAACTGTGGTCGTTAAGTCGAGGACTACCTGCAAATAAATATCTTGAATTTTTTGAGTCATCTATAAAAGCTCAGCTCCCAAACTGGATCCAGCTTTCCTGGCAATTTGATTCTTCCGGTTTTTCTGGTCCAGTCTGAAGGGCCCAGGAGCTGAGCCCGAGATCCTTAGCGCATAAAAGATGAGTTCCACCACTCCGCTTCTATTTTTCTTTCCTTGTTATGCCCCCCCTTATGAACAGATCTTCAAATTGCTTGGAAGGCTTCTGAAATGACCAGGAAGATGGTGTGAACGCCGGCCTAACCCTGAGGGAGAAGAAAAGAGCACCGAGGTTTTTACGAGGACCCTAAGCCACCCTCCTGCCTCCATTCATCTGCAGCTGATCACCGGTTGCCATGCCAACCAGCCATTTGCATAGCCCTGGCACCGTGCCATGCCGGGTCTCGCTTCCAACGGGGCCTATGGGATGGGCAGGGATGGGGGGAGCGAGAGAGAAAGAGACCCTCTACACCACAGCCCCCCCCCCAACCTTTTGGGACCAGTTCCTTGGAGAGAGGTTTTTCCGCGGACCGGAGGGTGCGTGGTTTTGTGTGCTGCCTGCATCCCGCGGATGGGGCTTTGCTAGTTTGTGCGGACCGGTTGCTGGCATGCCGCGGCCCGGTACCGGTCCACGGACTGGGGGTTGGGGACCCCTGCTCTACACACACTCCCCCTCCCCCTGTTACAAAGAGCATGTGTTTTACTGTTCAAAAATATGTTCCCTGCTCCTATAATAATAACTTACCATTTTCTGGGGGAATTTTAATAGGCTTGCAGAAGAGTGGAAGGTTTTCGTGCACTGGGGAAATCTCTTATGACACTAACGGAATAACAGAGAGTTGGAAGGGACGTTGGAGGTCTTCTAGTCCAACCCCCTGTTCAGACAGGTAAACCCTATATCAGGAGGTAGGCAACCTTGGCTCTTTTATAACTCGTGGACTTCAACTCCCAGAATTTCTGAGCCAGCCATGCTGAGGGGAAAGGGAGAGGTTTCCAAGCTGAGCCATGCTGGCTTAGGAATTCTGGGAGTTGAAGTCCACGAGTCATGAGGGGGCCATAGGTCCCCCATGCTGGCTCAGGAATTCTGGGAGTTGAAGTCCCCAAGTCATGAAGGGGCCATAGTTCCCTCATGCTGGCTCAGGAATTCTGGGAGTTGAAGTCCACAAGTCATAAAGGAACCAAGGTTGCCTACCCCTGCTCTAAACCATTCCAGACAAATGGTTGTCCCGTCTCTTCTTAAAAATCTCCAGTGTTCGAGGGTTTTTTTCGCTAGATTTTGCCAAATTCTGAGGCTCAATCATGCAGATCAATGAATGACCCGTGACGGAACATTACCTTTTAAGGAACATCCATGCATCTAAATTTTATCTGTTCTTTTGAGGACAGGGGTGCATGTCTTCACATAGCCATTATTTACCTCCCTTTGATCCCCCCAGTGAGCCTGTTCTTCAGTCTTCCTTTGGTACCAACTTTTTCTAATATTTAGATGCAGGTTTTACAGGTTACTGCAATTGTTGTTGTTGTAGCCGTTATTTCTGTTTTACTGGAGTTCGTGTGTTGCTTTGTCGGCTACCTCTGCATATAGACCTGCAGAGCTACTTTATCACTATTGATAATGGGTCATCAAATATAAGGAGAGAAAAATGGAATTTGGTAGCCCACGGAGAAGGAGGCGGATCTGTTCGGCTTATACTTGGAATGCAACCATTCAAGGATTATTTACGGGCAAGAGATACAAGCAACCACAAAACTCCCCTATGAATATGGATGCCACACAACAGTTTTTCCTCACCCTTTCAGCACCCTGAGACTTCAACGCAGCCCATAAAGCGAGCTGCAGCCATGAAAGTTACATCAGCCTCTCCTAACCTCCCCTCAAAGAGATGACAGCAAGTATTCTGGCTCCTAATCAAAGTAGGGTGATTTTATGACATGAGAGACATGTTAATCTTGAATCTTTGTGGGGGAGGGAGGGAGGGAGGGAGGAAGGAAGGGAAGGGAAGGGAAGGAGAGGGGAAGAAAAGGGAAGGAAGCAAGAAGAAGAGGGGAAGGGAGGAGAAGAGAAGAGGAGAAGAGGAGGAGGGAGGGAGGGAGGGAGGGAGGAAGGAAGGAAGGGAGGAAGGAAGGAGGGAAGGAAGGGAAGGGAAGGAAGAAGAAGAGGGGAAGGGAAAGCAGGAGAAGAGAAGGAGGGAGGGAGGAGAGGGGAAGGGAAGGGAAGGAGAGGGGAAGAAAAGGGAAGGAAGCAAGAAGAAGAGGGGAAGGGAGGAGAAGAAGAGAAGAGGAGAAGAAGAGGGAGGGAGGAGAGAGAAAGGGAAGGAGAGGGGAAGGGAGGAGAAGAGGAGGGAGGGAGGGAGGGAGGGAGGGAGGGAGAGAGGGAGGGAGGGAGGGAGGAAGAAAGAAAGAAAGAAAGAAAGAAAGAAAGAAAGAAAGAAAGAAAGAAAGAAAGAAAGAAAGAAAGAAAGAAAGGGGAGGATAAGGGAAGGAGGGAAGGAAAAGGGAGGGAGGAAGAAGAAGAGGGGAAGGAAGAAGAGAAGGGAAGGAGGGAAGGAAGGACCGTTTTTTGAACTGAGCTGCTTATATAATTCAGGTTTTTTTCCAAACTACATTCTGCAGAATGCTCAGATTCTTACAGACTCTGCGAGAAACACGTAGAAAAATACTTCACTCAAACCTACCCAGGATTCCGGCTCCAGAATCCTGGGTCGGTTTGAGTGAAGTATTTTTCTACGTGTGCAAATGGAGCTTCGAGCGCTCACCCACCCCTTGCGTGGCCTGGTTCCCAACGGTCCGTGGACCAGGGGTTGGGGACCCCTGACCTAGACCAATCCCACTCCTCATCCTCTCCTCAAATTACTTCCCACTCCACATTTCTCTTGCTGGTTTTCCAAGCTCTCCAGCAACATGACGCTGGAGAAAATCATCTCCAACCATGATGTTTCTCCTTTGTGGCCCCAGCATGCCATTACCATAGTTGCAGCCCACTTTTCTGGAACAGTGGAGTAACTGAACACTGCAGTGGGAATTGCCTGATCCATAACTTATTGGTCGTCTTTCTTTCTTTCTTTCTTTCTTTCTTTCTTTCTTTCTTTCTTTCTTTTTCTTTCTTTTTTTCTTTCTTTCTCTTTCTTTTTTTCTTTTTCTTTTTTTCTTTCTTTCTTTTCCTTTTTTCCTTCCATTTTTTTTCTTTCTTTCTTTTTTCTTTCTTTCCTTCCTTTTTCTCTTTTTCTTTCTCTTTCCTTCCTTCCTTCTTCTTTCTTTCCTTCCTTCCTTCCTTCCTCTTTCTTTCTCCTTTTTTCTTTTTTCTTTTCTTTTTTCCTTCCTTCCTTCCTTTTTCTTTCTTTTTTTCTTTCTTTCTTTCCTTCCTTTTTCTCTTTCTCTTTTTTCTTTCTTTCTTTCTTTCTTTCTTTCTCTTTCTTTCTTTCCTTCCTTTCCTTCCTTCCTTCCTTCCTTTCTTTCTCTTTCTTTCGTTCCTTCCTTTTTCTTTCTTTCTTTCTTTCTCTCTTTCTTTTTCTTTCTTTCTCTTTCTTTCTTTCTCTTACTTTTTTCTCTTTCTTTCTTTTCTTCCTTCCTTTTTCTTTCTTTCTTTCCTCTTTCTTTCTTTTCTTCCTTCCTTTTTTCTTTCTTCCTTTCTTTTTCTTTCTTTCCTTCCTTCCTTTTTCCTTCCTTCCTTCCTTCCTCTTTCTTTCTCTCTTTTTCTTTCTTTCTTTCTTTTAAAAACCAACACCTATCAATGGTGGAAAACCCATCCGTTCCTTCCTCAGCCCATTTGTTCTGGTTGTCTCCCTCACATTCTTAGCTAGCAGGACTCAATGGCGCATAAGAGGTGGCAGGAATAAGCAGACAGAGAGAGAGAGAAAAGAGCTGGAGACAGAATCGATGGGAGAAGCCAGGGATATAACGTCTCCCACTTAGTGCTATAGTTTTAAAACATTAATTCCCCAACTGTGTGCATTACGGCGCTGCAGAGGAACGCCTGGTGTGCTGGGAGAAATGTAATTTAACAGATTCCACCGGCGCAAAGCACCCACTTCAAGAGAAGTCAGTCCAGCATCTCTGCGTGGTCTACTGCTCTGGGGGATTCGTCCCTGGAGGGGCTGGGGATAAATTTGGCCACGCTTCCGAATCCGATGAGAAAGGACTGTTAAAATTGCTCTGCGCAGAAATGTCTCCCCCACCCAGAAAAAAGACCCCTCTTTGTCTTCTGCATCCAAAGCTGAAAGCATCCTTGGAACCAGAGCTGACAGGTCTCCAGGTGGCCCTCGACTTACGACCACAACTGAGCCCAAAACTTCCATCGCTAAGTGAGACGTTTGTTCAGTGCATTTTGCCCCATTTTACGACCATCCTTGCCACCGTTGTTAAGCGAATCACGGCCGTTGTTAAACTTAGTAACCCCGCTGTTAAGTGAATCAGGCTTCCCCATTGGTTTTGCTTGTGAAAAAAGGTCGCCGAAGGGGATCACGTGACCCTGGGACGCTGCGACCGTCATAAGTATGAGCCAGTTGCCGAGCGTCTGAATTCTGATCATGTGACCCTGGAGAGGCTGCCACGGTCGTAAGTGTGGAGAACGGTCCTCAGTCACTTTTTTCAGTGCCGCTGTAACTTTGAACGGTCGCTAAATGAACTGTTGTAAGCCGAGGACTGCCTGTATGAAAATTGCTTTGCTTCTGCATCCAATCTGAGAGCATCCATGGAAGCAGAGCTCGTGAGGACACAGATACTCCTCAACCCATGAGCCACAATTGGGACCAAAACTTCCATCACTAAGGAAGGTGGTTGATAGGTACGTCGCGCCCAGTTTTGTGACCTGTTTTGCTATGGTTGTCAAGCAAATCGCGGCGGTTGTTAACTGAATCACATGGTTGTTAAGTGAATCCAGCTTTCCCCATTGGGTTTGCTTGTCGGAGCCCCCCCCCGGGGAGGTTGCAAATGGGGATCACATGACCTGGGATGCCGAAACTGTCATAAATACATGATGCTATTCTCCAAAGCGCCTGAAGGCAGGACGAGAAGCAACGGGTGGAAACTAAGCAAGGAGAGAAGCAACCTAGAACTAAAAAAAAATTTCCTGACAGAACAATTAATCAGTGGAACAACCTGCCTCCAGAAGCGGTGAATGCTCCAACACTGGAAGTTTTTAAGAGGAGACTGGACAACAATTTGTCTCAAATGGTATAGGTATATTAAAAAATTAATATATTGTCCTAGTCCTAGTGGACAATCACTTAGATATGAGCCAGCCGTGTGCTGCAGCTGCCAAAAAAGCCAACACAGTGCTAGGCTGCATTAACAGAGGGATAGAATCAAGATCACGTGAAGTATTAATACCACTTTACAATGCCTTGGTAAGGCCACACTTGGAATACTGCATCCAGTTTTGGTCACCACGATGTAAAAAAGATGTTGAGACTCTNGAAAGAGTACAGAGAAGAGCAACAAAGATGATTAGGGGACTGGAGGCTAAAGCATATAAGGAACGGTTGCTGGAATTGGGTATGTCTAGTTTAACGAAGAGAAGGACGAGGGGGGACATGATAGCAGTGTTCCAATATCTCAGGGGCTGCCCCAAAGAAGAGGGAGTCAAGCTATTCTCCAAGACGCCTGAAGGCAGGACGAGAAGCAACGGATGGAAACTAACCAAAGACAGAAGCAACCTAGAACTAAGGAGAAACTTCCTGACAGCTAGAACAATTAACCAGTGGAACAACCTGCCTCCAGAAGCGGTGAAGGGGATCACGCGACCCTGGGGATGCTACAAAGGTCGCAAGTGTGAAAAACGGTCATAAGTCACTTTTTTCAGTGCCGCTGTAACTTCGAACAGTCGCTAAATGAACCGTTGTTAAGTCGAGGGCTACCTGTATAAGAAAAGGAGTGCTTCCTTTACATAAAAAGCCAAAGCTCTTGAGGATTTAAGAGCGAAGCACTAAGGTTAACACCAGAAGAGCAAAACACGGCCGTCTCCTGCCAGACTTTTAAGAAATGTAAATCTCTGCTTAGCCAAAGATTACAGGATGGGGAGAACGCCATCTTCATCCAATTGGTGACTGCGAAAACCTTAGCTGGGGGAATAATCATTCACAAATGCTACATATGGAAATCAGCTCGGATCAATTACACCGTCAGTTGCCGTGTTTGGCAGGAGCCCCGCGTTTGAGAATGTACCAACCTGACATGCTGCGATCATAGTTCATTAGCGCAATGAGTGTTTGAGTCAGGGATTGGAGAGAGACACACTACGCTCTTGAAAGAGGGCACACACACACATACACACACACACACACAAAGTAGGTTTTGATTCTGGCAGCCTGCCCCTCGCACGTCAAAATGGTTTTATGAATGGACCTCTAGGCCCCCCGACAACAAGCAGGAGTCAGCCTTATCTGCCAAACCATCTCAATATATCTGAACACCAGTCTGTCTCCAAAGAGCACCACATATCCAGGTGGTAAACAATTTAATCTCCTGGTTTTTTTGAAAAAAAACCCAGAAAACAATTGGAGTTTGAAGGGAGGCAGAATCCATTAGGAAGCGTTTAAAAGGGAAGGAAAAAAAAATAACAAGCTTGCAAGCAAAGAGAGAGGTTGATGCAATCCTAAGAGGAAAAGTAGGTCAAAAAAAAAAAAGAAGAAGAACTGACTAAAAACAAAAACAGGGACCGTTTTGAAGAAAAGTGTAAAAAGATGAATCGGAAAAGCATTTAACCGTGTGAATGAGAAAACTGGCAGATTTGCCTCCTTTCAGATTAACCATCTCTGTGGGTTGTTGTTTTTTTTTTAAGCAATCACAACGAAAACGGATTTCAACTTCGGATCAGTTAAAACGTTGAATTTTTTTTATCCAGAATTAATCAGGCGACATTTCTTTACTTTTTAAAAGAAATGAATCATTGCGGGGTGCTCCGTTTATTTTTTTTTACAAATTGTTATTAAAAGTTTTACAAAGAACATAAAAACTTAACACCAACCAATGGGGAATAAAAGCAGTGAAGAAAGAAAGGAAGAAGAAAAAGAAAAAGTGAAGAGAAAGAAAAAGAAAGGAGGGAGGGAGGGAGGGAGAGAGGGAGGGAGGGAAGAAAGGAAGGAAGGAAAGAAAAAGGGAGGGAGGGAGGGAGGAAGGAAGGGAAGGAAGGAAGGAAGGAAGGAAGGAAGGAAGGAAGGAAGGAAGGAAGGAAGGAAGGAAGGAAGGAAGGAACGAAGGAAGGGAGATGGAAGGAACGAAGGAAGGAAAGAAAAAGGGAGGGAGAAAGGGAGGGAAGGAAGGAAGGAAAAAAGGGAGGAAGGAAAGAAGGAAGGAGAGAAAGAGGGAAGGAAGGAAAAGATGAAAAAAGAAGGAAGACAAGCAGAGGAAAAAAGGAAAAGAAAGGAGGAAGGGAGGGAGGGAGGGAAAGAAAGAAGGAAGGAAGGAAGGAAAGAGAGGGAAGGAAGGAAAAGATGAAGAAAGAAGGAAGACAAGCAGAGGAAAAAAGGAAAAGGACGGAGGGAGGGAGGGAAGGAAGGAAGGAGAGAGGGAAGAAAGGAAAAGATGAAGAAAGAAGACAAGCAGATAAAAAAGGAAAAGAAAGGAGGGAGGGAGGGAGGGAGGGAGGGAGGGAAGGAAGGAAGGAAGGAAGGTTCTGATTTCCTTTGCAGCGAATATAATTACAACATTATCTCTCACTCTACGATTACAAAAGAAACCTCACTCTTTTTCTATTATCCACTTTCGGGGATGTTCAACCTGAAGAAAAGACTTACGCAAGAAAAGACAGGAAAACACTGTTGCGATGCACAAAGAGATGGCTCCAGAGAAGATCTACAAGAACTCTTTACTGTGATGACAGAAATTAGGATCAGAAATAACGGGTGTAAGTTTTCTGCACATTTCGGAGGGTTGGACTAGATGACCCAGAGGCTCCCACTCAAGTCCACGATTCTATGATACAGTAAAGGGGTTCCCACAACTGCCTGCCACAAGGCACCACTTGGGAGTACGTAGAGATGGCCCTCTACACTTCTTTAGTGACCGTGTGAAATTACAACAGCGCTGAAAAAAGTGGCTTAGGACCATTTTTCAAGATGGCGACGGTTGCAGCCTTCCCGCCGTCACGTGATCAGAATTCGGATGTTTGACCCTTGGCATGTGTTTACAATGGTGGCAGTGTCCCGGGATCGTGGGATCTCCGTTTGTGACCTTCTGACAAGCAAAGCTGTGGGGAAGCCAGATCCACTTAACAACTGCAGCGATTCCTTTAATAAAGTCGTAAAATGGGACAAGACTCACTTAGCAAATGTCTTGCTTTGTTGTTGTTAGTTGCGAAGTCGTGTCCGACCCATCGCGACCCCATGGACAACGTTCCTCCAGGCCTTCCTGTCCTCTACCATCTTCTGGAGTCCATTTAAGCTCACGCCTCCTGCTTCAGTGACTCCATCCAGCCACCTCCTTCTCTGTCGTCCCCTTCTTCTCTTGCCCTCCATCTTTCCCAGCATCAGGCTCTTCTCCAGTGAGTCCTTCCTTCTCATTAGGTGGCCAAAGTACTTGAGTTTCCACTTCAGGATCTGGCCTTCTAAAGAGCAGTCGGGGTTGATCTCCTCTAGGACTGACCTTGCAGTCCAGGGGACTCCCAGGAGTCTTCTCCAGCACCAGAGTTCAAAGGCCTCATTTCTTTGGCGCTCCACCTTTCTTATAGTCCAACTTTCACATCCATACATTGCAACTGGGAAAACCATGGCCTTGACTATGCGCACTTTTGTTGGCAGGGTGATGTCTCTGCTTTTTAGTATGCTGTCTACGGGACTTCTCTGCCATCAGGAGAGGAAGGTGACAATTTCAACTCCTCCGAAACTTAAGACTTACCTATTAAGTCACCTATGGGACCAGTGTTAGGAGCAATTGGAAAATATATAATGTATATATATTTCAAAGGCTCCATTCATTTTGGAGCCAGGAAAAGCCTTGCACATGTCAGGCTGCCGAGAAAGGCGCTGGAGCAGGGTCAGGCCAAGGAAAAGTGGCCATTTTCAGAAGAAGGTGAAACTCAGAAATCAATCCAGCCCTTGAACAGCAGCAGAGAAAGAGGAGGAGAAAATGAGCGGGGCCATTTTTTGTGCTGCTGTCACCGCTGCACTACAAGCAGCTGCCTGCTTCCAGCCGCTCGGAAAAGCCAAGAGCTACGTGCCTGAATTAACTCCATCCAGCTCCCAGCTGCTCTGTTTGTCTCCTTCCATAATTCAGGCGCTACCTGCAGGGGGTTCCAAAAGAGGCCTGGTCCCCCAAATTGGCTGATACCTCTGCCTGCGCACCCTGACGTCTCCTCCGCCATCGTTCCCTGCGTCTCTTTCCACCAGGAGCCAGCGTCAAAGCGAATCAGAGATTCAGCTCACGAGGACTTCTGCTATCCGGGAATAAAGAGGAGGCAGGGAGCATGAAACGTGGCCGCGCTGCTCAGCCTTGAAGCCAACCTACTCTCCCCTTGCACGGCTCGGACCTCACCGTTGGGGCCTGGTTGATATACTCCATGAGCCTTTTTCCAGCTGTCCGGACCACTGGAAGGGGAAACCGACCCATTAGTGAAGGAAAGGGGTGCTGGAGAGCAAGAGAAGGGACGGTGCTTCTTAACCTTGGCATCTTTAAGAGGTCAGGATTCAACTCCCAGAATTCTTGCTGGCTGGGGAATCCTGGGAATTGAGGTCCAGACCTCTTAAGGATGCTAAGGTGGAGAAACAGTGGGAGGGAGGGAGGGAGGGAGGAAGGAAGGAAGGAAGGAAGGAAGGAAGGAAGGAAGGAAGGAAGGAAGGAAGGAAGGAAGGAAGGAAGGAAGGAAAGCTGCCTCTCTTTCCAAGAGCTGAGAGCCAGCAGTCCAGGAAAGGACAACAGTACCCAGCATCCACAGCAGACAATTAAAAGCCATTGGAAACTCAGCCCCAAGGGGAGTTAGCCCCCTAAATTGTTATTTGCTCCTTGCAAGCAAACAACAATTTGCTCACTGCCTCCGAAATCCGACATTCCATTTAAATACAGCTTCTCAGCCAGGAGATACTTGTCTACCAGTGGCAGGCAGTTCCATAGGGGAGATGCCAAGGTCTTGGGCTGGGGAAAAGGAAGAAATGAAGCCCCCGATAGCAATATGTTCATAGCAATCTCTCACCCTCCGTCTGCCAAAATTCCTTTTGTGCTTAGTTACCCAAAGGCAGAATCTCAGCCCTTGGTTGCCCCTGGTGAAGTTTTCCCCGTTCAAATATTTTGCTGTTGGGCCTCTGAAAATAGGAGATGCTTTTATACATTTTGTTCTATCCATGTACCTATCTATCTACCATCTATTGGCCTGCCTGCCAGCCAGCCAGAGGACTGAAGAGAGGGATCAGCCTAGAATCTCTACATAATCACAAAACAAACTAAATCCAGCCCCCTTGAGTGCCATTGACCCTTATCTAATTCTGACCAAGATGCTAAGGTTAGTTGAGAAGATTCCTCACATTGACATGATTAGCAAGAAATCAGTTGAATTTTCATGTGTATACCTGGTCTTTTGCACCTGATATTATCTATCCATTCTCTATCCATCCATCCATCCATTCTCTCTCTCTCTCTCTCTCTCTCTCTCTCTCTCTCTCTCTCTCTCTCTCTCTCTCTCTCTCTCTCCCTCCCTCCCTCCCTCTCCATCCATCCATCCATCCACCCCACCATCTCTGTCTCTTGCTCTCTCCCACAAATCCGTACATCTTCTAATATGCACACAATAGCACATCCAACACAGATTTTGTCCTGCACACCTGTAGGCTGCACCAACATGACACACAAGAGTTGCAGGAGGAAAACACAATTCTGATCTAATCCCCACCCCCCATCCCTGCTGCACCCCGTCTATATATTGAATTAGAGAAGAGTCATTTTAATATACAGGGTCTCCTTGTTCCAAGGCAAAGGGTTAATAATCCCATGCTTTAAATAGCAATTAAAACTCACCATTCATTCATATTCTATCTTTTCCCCCCAGCTATTCAAGGTAGCATTACTACGGATAATCTGTGACACACAATCCACCCACAAAAGATTTTTCTGATCGGAGAGAACGAGCAAGAAATAAAAATAGCTGACAAAGTTGAAGGACCCCTGACAGAAGGAAAACCTCTCCTCTTTAAAGATACTAAAAATATTCCCATCTTATTCTCCACCTTGAAGCATGAAAGAATAAGCCTTTCTATTTTTGATAGTTTCGGATTTTATTTTATTTTTAATCACCACCTCCAGGTTTTGCGTTCATAACCACTGAAACGAATTAGAATCCTCCTTGCCCCCAAACGATTAAAAATGTCCCACTCTTCTTTCTCAGATCTGTAGAGAAAAGATTTTTTTTTTTAAAAAAAAGAAAGAAACACAGGTATTTTTTTTTAACCTGCAACCATTCGTTTAGTGCAGGGGTGTCAAACTCAATTTCATTGAGGGCCACATCAGCATTGCGGTTGCCCTCGGGGGGGGCGAGGGTGTGTGGCCACGGTGGGTCGGCCTACTAGGTGGGTGTGGATGGAGTGGGTGTGGCTTACTGGGTGGGCGTGGCTAGCTCTACATCATTCTCGTCAAGGGTACCTGTGGGGGCCTGGGCAGGAGTGGGACAGATCTGAGGGTCTCCGGCAGAAGGGGTTGGGACCGGGGCAAGCGCCAAGGCATGGTCCATTGTAGGAGCCTCACTGTTCCTCTCGGGGGGGGGGGGGTTATGGAGCTAAGACTGAATGCGTTTCAGCATAGATGGCCACCACGAAATTGTACATTGGCTCCCGGCCGGCCTGGGCCAGGGCCAAGGCAGCGGGGTCTGTTCCCTCACTGTTTCCAGGATGGCTTCGCGGCCCACATGAAACCACTTCATGGGCCACATCCGGGCCCCGGGCCTTGTGTTTGACATGTCTGGTTTAGTGACTGTTCAAGCTTACAACGGCACTGGAAAAAGTGATTTGCGATTGATCCTCGCATTTCTGACTGTCGCCTCAACTCCAGGGTCACCGGATCGAAATTCAGCACTTGGCAATCAGGATGTACAGACAGGCCTTGACTTACAACGGTTCATTCAGTGACAGCACTGAAAAAAAGGGACTTATGACCGTTTTTCACACTTACGACCACGGCAAGCATCCCCATGGTCGCGTAATCCAAATTCAGACGCTTGGCGATTGACTATTTACAACCGTTGCAGCATCTGGGGGGGGGATTCACGTGATCCCCCTTTTGCAATCTTCTGACAAGCAAAGTCGATGGGGGAAGCCAGATTAATTTAACAACCACAGTGATTCTTTTTTTTTTTCTTTTAGAAAATTGTATTGATTTTTTTTCAGTTTTACGTTTAAATATTTGAAAAGCAACCTGGTGGCTGAGTTGGTGATTCTCTTAATAACTGTGACAAGAAAAGCCGTAAAACGGGGCCAAAGTCCCTTAACCACCGCCTTGCTTAGCAGCAGAAATTTTGGGTGGGGATTGTGGTCGTACGTGTGAGGACTACCTGGATTTACAAGGGCGGCAGTACTCCAGGGTCAGCTGATCACCCTTTAGGACCTTCCCCACAGGCTTCCAACAAACGAAGTCAATGGGAGAAGCCAGCTTTGCTTAATGATTCACTTAATGACACTGGGGGGGAAAGGTCATAAAATGAAGCAGAACCCTGTTTTACAACCATCTGGCTTAGCAATTCTAGTCCCAATTATGGCCATTAGCCAAGGACTATCTGTGCTCACTTTCGTAATGTACCACATTTGCCAACATCCACTAAATCAGTGGTTCTCAACCTTTTTAATGCCGCGACCCCAACCGGTCGTAAGTCGAGGACTAAACCGGTCATAAGTCGAGGACTAAACCGGTCATAAGTTGAGGACTACCCAACCGGTCGTAAGTCGAGGACTTTCCCTGCCCGGGAGTGCCGCGCATGCGTGGTTCCGCCCCCTGTGCCGGCCGAGGCGTAGCTGGCAAGCGGCAGAGACGGAGCAGGCCGACCACCAGCTGGCCCAGCCCAAGGGAGGTAAGGCACCCGCTGGAAAAGGGGAAAAAAATGGCGGACAAAAAAATGGCGGACAAAAAAAAATGGTGGACAGCCTTGCTTGGCGACCCCCATGAAATGGTCGATCGACCCCAAATGGGGTCCCGACCCACAGGTTGAGAACCACTGCACTAAATTAAGCTTTCTGGGCAATCTGATTTACCCTACTGCCTGCTCCAGGTACCTTTCTCTTCAACGACCCCACCGTCACTCTTTGTGTTCCCCAATCCCTCAAAATTAGTGATTGTGTTAATTCCGGTTGACTCCAAAACACGGGCAAACAAAGAAATTCACTTAATTATTGCTGTGCCCTGAGCCGTTTGAGTAACAAAAATCCCGTCACACCTGTCTCCACAGAAAAGGAAAATAAATGGCTTGCAGGACCTTTTTATCTGTGTTCTTTTCATTATCCGATTGTTTGGTCCTATGCAAAAACAAAACAAAACAAACGGAAGCAAAACAAAACCCCAGCAGCAACATCTGAGCAATCGTATGTAGGGATGTACAAATCACAAGGAGTGGGGGAGGCAAAAGATTTTGCAAATGTGTTGAATAAAACACATTCCACAAATTCCGCAGAGTTACAGCTTTTTCTCTGAATGACTTAAGTCATTTCTCTGAATGACTTACTGCATCCAGTTTTGGTCACCGCGATGTAAAAAAGATGTTGAGACTCTAGAAAGAGTGCAGAGAAGAGCAACAAAGATGATCAGGGGACTGGAGGCTAAAGCATATAAGGAACGGCTGCTGGAATTGGGTATGTCTAGTTTAATGAAGAGAAGGACGAGGGGGGACATGATAGCAGTGTTCCAATATCTCAGGGGCTGCCCCAAAGAAGAGGGAGTCAAGCTATTCTCCAAAGCCCCTGAAGGCAGGACAAGAAGCAACGGGTGGAAACTAATCAAGGAGAGAAGCGACCTAGAACTAAGGAGAAACTTCTTGATAGTTAGAACAATTAACCAGTGGAACAACCTGCCTCCAGAAGCGGTGAATGCTCCAACACTGGAAGTCTTTAAGAAGAGACTGGACAGCCATTTGTCTGAAATGGTATAGGGTTTCCTGCCTGAGCAGGGGGTTGGACTAGATGACCTCCAAGGTCCCTTCCAACTTTATTATTATTAAGTTTTATTGTGGCTTCCCATAAGGTGCAATTCTAGGCAGTCCTCAGTTTATAACCACAGGTTTAGTGACAGTTCCAAGTTAAAACAGCACCGGAAAAAACAGACTTATAATTGGTTCTCACCCTGATAACTGTTGCAGGATCTCTGCAGTCATGTGATCAAAATTCAGGAGCTTGGCAACTGGCGTGTATTCACTTAACATCTGTGGCAAAAAAAACCCAACGGTCGTAAAATGGAGCACAGCTCACTTGACAACTGGCTTGTTTAGTGACAGAAATGTTGGCCTCAATTGTAGTCGTTAAGTTGAGGACTACTGTGCTCTGAAAAAAATGAATTTTTGTCAACTTTGTGGGATCACAGAGGTGCAGAACCGATTTTGACTGATGGGAGGAAAAAAAATCACATTTTAGAGATGCCCTAGTTTAGTCTTCCCAGGTGCAAAACACAATGTGCCTACGTGTGCTAAATTTTTTATGACACAGGTGGACTGAACACAATTTTACTATCGACTAGCGAGCAACAATAATGTAACCTCATGAAACGGTGCGGGTAAAAATAAATAAAAACCCAAGCCGATGTTTCATCTGAGTTGGTTGTAAGAAGTAGAAACCTCAGGACATTTCAACACTTCTGAGGGATTTTAAAATTAATTTAGAAATGCACATGTGCGTGCTTTTTTAATGCATGCATACACGAGCAAGACCCCCCAAAAATCAGTATTTTACACAATGTATATATCCTGCGTGGGGGTTTTGTCTATATTGATGCAAGCCTAAGCCATTAATACCGACAGAATAAATTTGGCTTGATTTGCATAATATATTCAGAGAGCAGAAAAAAACTTCACGTACAAATCTGGATTTATGGTTTGGCTACGCAATCATGTTCTGGATGGCATAATCCTACTTAGGATTTACTCAGACCTGAAAGTGAATCTTTGAAAGAGACTTTCAAGAAAAATGGGCCTTAAATAGATCAAGGCACATGGCTCTGTTTGCTACTTAACATGTATTAGAAGCTGTTGTTTGCAGAGTCACCTCAATCAAACAGTCTATGATTTTCATCTCAAAGCTCTGGAGATGTAATGTTCTGAGGTGTGGACATAATTCAAGAATCTATTATCATTACTGTACAGAGCAGGGCTATCCAACCTTTAAGACCTGTGGACTTCAGCTCCCAGAATTCCCCTGGCAGGATGGATGGATGGATGGATGGGATGATATGATGGATGGATGGATGGATGAATACATGTATGTATGTATGTATGTATGTATGTATGTATGGATGGATGGATGGATGGATGGATGGATGGATGGATGGATGGATGGAATGGATGGAGGAATAGCTGGAGGAATATACAGAAGTATATATAGATGGGATGGATGGAGTGGCTGGATGAATGGATGGAAGAATATATGGATGTATAGATCTATGAGGTGATAGGATGGATGGATGGATGGATGGATAGATGGATAGATAGATAGATAGATAGATAGATAGATAGATAGAGCAGGGGTAGGCAACCTTGGCTCTTTTATGACTCATGACTTCAACTCCCAGAATTCCTAAGCCAGCATAGCTGAACTCAGGAATTCTGGGAGTTGAAGTCCACGACTCATAAAAGAGCCAAGGCTGCCTACCCCTGACCTAGAGTATACTACGCTCGTAATTGAGCAGCTGATGATACAGACCTACACACACAACAGAAATATTTGCACCCCGGCCTTCTTTTGTGGCCTCCTGCAAGCAACACACAAAAAAACAAGATTCTGGAAGATGTTGCTAAGCTGTAGGCTACTGAATAATTTTATGCTTGAGCTGAAACTTGAAGGGGCCTGAAAAAACAGGAGACAGGCTATGGTGGGCACAGGCTGCCAGCACGGTGACAATATTTTCTTCGCCATTAAAAACAGTTCCCACCCAATGAGGAAAAGGGCCATCCGGAAGATTTGTCTCAATAACTGAGAGCTCTTCAATTTATTTCTCAGAACCAGTGTTGCAGGAAGTGATAAATCTGGAGACATTTTTAATACATCTCCTTCAAAAGCTTTCTGGAATTGATTTTCAAAAGTGTTCACCAGTAGTTCATTCAAGCAATTCACTTCCTCACAATTCTTCAAGAATTGAGTGGGCGCTGGGCTCTGATCAGCTCATAAAGGGTTTGCCATCCCGTGTATCTGCCGGTCGGTGTATTACATATCACAGCTCTTGGTTATATAGCCCAAGAAAGCTTGAAGTCCCTTCACGTAGTCCTCGGCTTATGACCGTTTGTTTAGCAACCAGGCAAAGTTACAGCGGCACTGACCAAAGTGACTTACGACGGGTCCTCCACACGCAACCATTTTGGCATCCCCACAATCAGATCATCAGAATTCGGCTGTTTGGCAATGGGCATGTGTTTGTGATGGTTGCAACATCCCGGGGGAATGTCTCCAGTTGTGACCCTCCCAGCTGGGTTCCGACAAGCAAAGTCAAAGGGGAAAGCCGGATTCGCCAACGACTGCGTCCTTCACTTAACAACTATGGTGGCTTGCTTAACAACGGTGGCAAAAAGGTCGTAAAATCAGGCAGGAGAAACTTAAGCTGATGAAACATCTTCTGACCATCCAGGTTCTGGAGATACCCAGAAGATCCTCCCCATCTCTGTCCTCTCTCCCTCTCCCTCCCATCCCTCTCTCTTTTTTAAACAAATCTTCTAGTCCAGGGGTAGGCAACCTTGGCTCTTTTATGACTCGTGGACTTCAACTCCCAGAATTCCTGAGTCAGTCATGCTGAGGGGAAAGGAAGAGGTTTCCAAGCTGGGCCATGCTGACTCAGGAATTCTGGGAGTTGAAGTCCACCGATCTCCGAGTGGCCAAGGTTGAGAAATACAGGCCTAGGCCAGGGGTAGGCAACCTTGGCTCTTTTATGACTTGTGGACTTCAACTCCCAGAATTCCTGAGCCAGCATGGGGGAACTATGGCCCCTTCATGACTTGTGGACTTCAACTCCCAGAATTCCTGAGCCAGCATGGCTGGCTCAGGAATTCTGGGAGCTGAAGTCCACGAGTCATAAAAGAGCCAAGGTTGCCTATCCCTGGACTAGAAGATTTGTTTAAAAAAGAGAGAGGGATGGGAGGGAAAGGGAGAGAGACAGAGAGAGATGGGGAGGATCTTCTGGGTATCTCCAGAACCTGGATGGTCAGAAGATGTTTCATCAGCTTAATGTCTATGGAGATTCTCAGTCCTCCAGGTGTGAGTTCCAAAGGTGCTTTTTTTCAAAAGGCAACTGGACTTTCTTTATTTTTCCTTGAAGACGTTTCGCTTCTCATCCAAGAAGCTTCTTCAGTTCTGACTGAATGGTAGAGGATGGAAGGATTTATATTCCTTGCAGTCCTCTGGTCGTTAGCACTCTCTCTGAGAGTGCGGGGTCAAAGAGGCCATCTACATGAAGACTGATCAGCCCTTTCTCAACAGAGGGAGAGGAATACACACCACCATCTCCTGTTTACAACACAGTCAGCAGTTTCAAGAAGGTGCCACGCCTATTTGCACAGATTCAGGAGACCCAGAGGGGACAGATAAATCTCCAAGTGGCCTCAATGACTCTCAGAAAGAGCTCCGAAATGGTGCAGGGTTTCCTGCCTGAGCAGGGGGTTGGACTCGATGACCTCCAAGGTCCCTTCCAACTTTATCATTATTATTAACCGAAGAAGGTTCTTGGATGAGAAGCGAAATCTCTTTAAGGAAAAAGCACCTTTGGGACTTCAGGTTGTTTTTTTTTGAAGAAAGAAAACTGAAAAGGCAGAATTATCCCCAACCAAGAACTGAACTGCGCAACCCAGATAAAGATGTAATTTTCCACCATGTGTACTTCCACATCACCATCATGTTCATTTCCCAATCCTTCAAAACCGTTTTCAGGACAATGCGGTTGTTTTTAATTCTGCTGATCTGAGGTTGCTGAGAACAAGGAGTACAAATCTCCAACCCAGCCCTGCAGGTGCAGGTTTTTTTTAATTTAAAGAAATATTTCCACACTCTATAAAAAAAGGAGAAGAAATGGGTTGCCACCATCCTCACCTTTTCCAAACATCCTTATTTCATGTAATATGCATTTGTCTAGTTGCGTGAAAAAACAAAAGCAGAGCCGTTCTTATCCTGGGCAGCTCCAACCACATGAAGGAATTGTTTTTCCCTTGAAAATGCTGCTGGTTCAGGGGAACTTCAGGAACCAGATAATCGAGTGAGTCAAGTGGGAAACGAACCACCCACATCTTTCTAGTGGTGCCATTTCAAAGAAAAGGCTAATTTTACTGTGGTTTTAAACACCTGCAACTGCCAAAATAAAAATTGGCTCAATCCTTGAGCACAGCCGACACGCCGGTGAGGTTGCAAATATCTGAAACGGCTTTTGAACTGGCGCTTGTCCTGAGACTGCAAATCCAGGAACCCATGACTTGGCTTTCATGTTGCAGAAATATAACTCTGCTGGTTATTGTTTGCTGAATAAAGTGTAATTAGGCTGGTTCACACCTGTCATTAAACCATAGTTGCAGGGGTCTTCAAACTTGGCAACTTTTAAGACTTGTGCACTTCAACTCCCAGAATTCCTCAGCCAGCCCTGGGAGTTGAAATCCACAAGTCTTAAAGTGGCCAAGTTTGAAGACCCCTGCCGTAGTGTGTGTTGCCCGATTTGCCCTATTGCTTGCTTAGCTCACTGTGTAGGAACACACCCTGCATCTGCTACCGCTTCCCAGCTAGAGTCAACTGTGACAAGACAAGGCACCAAAAGGGGGAGCCTACACAAGATCCATAAACTTCCTGACAGTTAGAACAATTAACCAGTGGAACAACCTGCCTCCAGAAGCGGTGAATGCTCCAACGCTGGAAGTTTTTAAGAAGAGACTGGACAGCCATTTGTCTGAAATGGTATAGGGTTTCCTGCCTGAGCAGGAGGTTGGACAAGATGACCTCCAAGGTCCCTTCCAACTTTAGCAAAGTCAGTGGGGGAAGCCAGATTCGCTTAACAACCACGTGGTTCACTCAGCAACTGTGGAAAAAAGGTCATAAAATTGAGTGTGACTCTTTCAACAACCGCCTTGCTTAGCAACAGAAATTCTGATCTCAATTGGAGTCATTAGTCGAGAACAACCTGTGTGGCTCCTATATGGAGCAAGACAACATAACCGTAGCCACACAACCACAGTCAGGAGAGAGGTTTTTTTTTAATGCTCTTAAAAGAAGATAGATAGTTTACACTCTCAGTAAAGGAGGCAACCAATTCTGGACTGGAATAAGACATGGACCATTCTACGCTCCCCATATTTGTTGGCGTAGTGTGAATAGCTAGCTGATTATCCAAATAAAGAATTTTAGGACCTCAATCAGGATCGTCTGCCAGTTCTCAGCAGGCAGCATTTCTTTGCTCTCCAAAAATGTCAGATGCTCAGCGAAGGGAATCTTGAAAACTGCCCTGGCAGCTGAACAGAGAGAGGTTGCTCCTTCTGTGGGCTCAGGTCTATAATTCTGCCTTTTTCAGGTTATTTCTCCCCCCCACCCCCAAGTAGCTTACAGACAAAAATTCCATTCTTTCCTCCCTTCTCAATAAAGCTCCCTTTTTAAAGAAGAAGACCAGGGTTATGGCAGGATCTCCTGTTAAAGGTGAAGCTGTGAGAAATGCAAGGATGGGCGAGGCCCCCGGCAGCCTCGGTTTGAAAAGAGAAAGGAACACCACAGCGTCCTCCCACTTCCCTCCATCTTAACATTGCAAAAGGTAAAAAAAAACACCAGATCTGATTTCTTTGTCGATTGCACCTCATCCCTCCCTTCTACACCTCGGTTCCTATCAACAGTACAGGTAGTCCTCAACTTACAACTGCAAGGAGATCAGAACTTCCCCCACTAAGCACTACAGTTGTTCAATGAGTCATCCAGGGACCGTCCCAATTTTACAGTCTTTTTTTGCCACGGTCGTCAAGTCAATCCTGCTTAAGTCCTGGTCTCTTGCAAGTTTCTTGACTTCTGCTTCCTTTAATATGGATAAGTGATCTAAAATGCAGAGGCGATCTACCGTTTTAACGTCTTTGTGGGTGTAGTAGGAGGTAAGCAGGCGGAGCTGGAAGGCGGGGTTAAATGCACCATCAGTTTGGAATCATATTGCAGCCCTAAGAGACCCTGCTCCAGCCCCCCATGTACTCCTTTGATCCTTATCTAGCACCAATTTAGCTTTGTGACTGGATTCTTGTGTGTAAGCAGCAATAATAGACTCCTTGATGCTTCAAACTCAGTGAATGTTCCTGATTCTTTGAGCCTGACAGTGGGCAACTCTAAGGCTGTATCCACTATCATTTGTTTGGTTAATCATGGTCTAATTTACTCCCCCCCCCCCCCCCGCCATGCTCCTTGACTTCTATTACTGGAGCTGGCAAATCATCTGCATTTTCAATTATCAGAGTGACACCATCAATCCCCTTCAGTTGTGCTTCACAAATACTTTGGCAGATCTGAATTGCAAAAATGGGGCTGACCACCAGACAGCAGCAGAGAGAACGGAAAACCCTAAGACTCTGCTGTCCTCTAGTGGCCACCTGGTGTTTCACATCCAAAAGTGTTTGCAGGAAACAAATTACTACATCCCAAAGGAAAACATGAATGTATTTCCAGCTAAACCACCTTTACTGCAATCTTCCTCCAACCTGCGCACTCCGGATGTGTTAGATATTTCATTTCCAATAGTTGTCTTTGGAATGTGGGAGTCTGATTGCAATATATCTTGAAGACAAGAGGGGCAGGAGAAGGGTATTATGCGAACAAGCAAGACAATCTGAGTCCACCCCCACTTTTCTCTCCAGTCGTGGCACACAAAATAAATAATAGCAACTTCCTTGTTTAAACTAATAATGTTTCCTATATCACTGAATCAGCCCAAACCATGGTTAGTTGAACATTCTAAAATTTGTTGAAAAGTCAGGATTAGAAGCCATAATCTGCCTTTCCCCCCACCCAGTAAGAAATAGTTTTAACCACAACTTAGCCTGGAGCGGAAATTGTGACAAAGCGCTTAATTGAAAAGAAAAATATATTTTATTGGAAACAGCTCTTCTAAAATGCCCTGAAAGGTGGGAATGAGTGAGCCTGGGAGGTGAATCCAGTGTGTATATTTTCACCTCTCCATTTCAACCTCTCAATTACCTGAATTCGTAATGAGGATGTGCGCAGAAGAAAATATTTAATGCAGCCATTAATGATGTGAAGAGAATAAATAGAGGAGGTCTGATCTCCCCCAGCACTGAACAAATAGACCCCAAACATGGGAGTCACCGAATAAAGCTGATTAGAAGTAATTTGCAAAATTTATCACCCTAAGATGTGCAAAGACTGCTTACTTAAGATGATTTTAAAGAAGGATTAAAACTTTACAGACAGAGCAGTAGCCCTCCCTTAATTAAAAAAAAAAAAAAAAGACAGACATAAGATGGATATTATTGAATGTAGCTCAGAAAGCCAGCACTATAGACCTGGCTTTCTCAACTTTAGCAACTTTAAGAAGCGTGGACTCCAACTCCGAGAATTCCCCTGCCAGCATGCTAAGGAAATTTAAATTGTGTAACTTCAATTCCCAGAATTCCCCAGCCATCATGCTACTGAATTTTAAGATGTGTGACTTCAACTCTCAAAATTCCCCAGCCATCGTGCTAGTTATTATTATTATTATTACTTTAATTTATACCCCGCCCTTCTCCCGAGGGACTCAGGGCGGCTTACAGGTAAATAAAAACAGAGCTATACAATAAATATTTAAAAGCCAAATTAAAATATATATTAATTAACCTGTATTAGAAAAATTATAAAATCCCTTTAAAATCCCTATAAAATCCTCCCCTAGGCCAATCCCGCTTGATGGAAAAGCCATGTCTTGAGGGCACGGCGGAAGGAGGGGAGATCAACTCCCAGGCTGGCTGGGGAATTCTGGGAGCTGAAGTCACACATCTTAAAATTCAGTAGCATGATGGCTGGGGAATTCTGGGAGTGGAAGTCACACGTTTTAAAGTTGCCATGGTTGAGAAACACTGCTATAGACGGTATAAACGTAGATTGCCAGCCCAAAGTAGACCTTCCATATTTAGGAAGAGTCTAAATACGTAGTTAATGCTAATAGTTCCCTTCCTGGCAGATTTCCAGAATGAATGTCTGGCTTTTATTGGTACATTATAGCATTGAAGCAAGTATGGCAGATGCTGATCTTATGCAGAAAAATCTATGCTGCTTTCCCAGGCTTCTTCTAGATTAAGGATGAACCAGAAACAATTTCTATGTGTCCGGTCAACAAGGAAAGATTTCCAGTTTACAAACTGTCACTTACAGATTCAAAGCAACCCATCACCAATTAAAAAAGATAGACAGAACGTAAATATTGGAGCTTAGAAAATAACCCTTCAAGGCATGGTAACTCAGGTATGAGGTGACATAACAACTGCAGAGATTTGCTTAAGAAGCATGGCAAAAGGGTTGTAAAATCGAATGTGACTTACTTACTCAACCATTATCTTGCTTAGCAATGGAAATGATAGTCGTAACTCGAGGACCACCTGTGCAGTCCTGGAACACTGATGCTCGGCAAAGATTTCCTCATTAAAAATGGTTGCAATGATGCAGATATCCAAAGTGCAAACAAAGTACAGGTAATGCTCAACTTACAACCACAATCGGGGCCAGAATTTTTGTTGTTGAGCAGAGACGGTTGTTAATTGAATCGTGCCTGATTTTACAATCTCTTCAGCCATGGGTTAAGTGAATCACTGCAGTTGGGATCTGAACCTTGTGGTCGGAATCAAGATCACGTGAAGTGTTAATACCACTTTACAAGGCCTTGGTAAGGCCACACTTGGAATACGGCACCCAGTTTTGGTCACCATGATGTAAAAAAGATGTTGAGACTCTAGAAAGAGTACAGAGAAGAGCAACAAAGATTATTAGGGGACTGGAGGCTAAAACATATAAGGAAAGGTTGCTGGAATTGGGTATGTCTAGTTTAATGAAGAGAAGAACGAGGGGGGACATGATAGCGGAGTACCAATATCTCAGGGGCTGCCACAAAGAAGAGGTAGTCAA
This sequence comes from Protobothrops mucrosquamatus, assembly GCF_001527695.2. Taxonomy (NCBI): domain Eukaryota; kingdom Metazoa; phylum Chordata; class Lepidosauria; order Squamata; family Viperidae; genus Protobothrops; species Protobothrops mucrosquamatus. The sequence goes on from NW_015388520.1 coordinate 76,902, forward strand.
GCTATTCTCCAAAGCACCTGAAGGCAGGACAAGAAGCAACAGATGGAAACTAAGCAAGGAGAGAAGCAACCTAGAACTAAGGAGAAACTTCCTGACAGTTTAGAACAATTAACCAATGGAACAACCTGCCTCCAGAAGCTGTGGGTGCTCCAACACTGGAAGTTTTTAAGAAGAGACTGGACAGCTATTTGTCTGAAACAGTATAGGGTTTCCTGCCTGAGCAGGGAGTTGGACTATGATCTCCAAGGTCCCCTCCAACTATTATTATTATTGTTGTTGTTGTTGTTGTCGTTGTTATTATTATTATTATTATTATTATTATTATTATTATTATTATTATTATTATTATTATTATTAAGCAAATCCACCTTCCCCCATTGACCTTGCTTGTAGGAAGCTGGCTGGGAATTTTGCAGATCACAGTTCCGTGAACCCGGGACACTGCAACCATCAGAGCCCAGATTTTGATCATGGGGATGCTGCGACGGTCATAACTGCGAGAACCGGTCGTAAGTCAAATTTTTCAGTGCCGTTTTAACTTTAGCGAAGGGTCGCTAAATGGATACCTGTAAGCCAAGGACTCCTTGTACGCCCCCCCACCTGTCAAAGGTAAGCCAGTCCAAGGGAGAGTTTTGCAATGCCTCTTCCGAGATTTTAGCAGATCTATAAATCCTGGCTCTACCTCTGGCAACAGGAAGGCAAGGAGTGCCTGCAAATTGCAAGAGAAAAAGAGCCCGTGTATAACCCACCCCTGTTCCAGCTCACGTCCCCCCCTCTGAGGAACAGCAGAACTCGGTCACCAGCCCTGTAAATCTCTCCCAAACTGCCTTGCAGTGATGCATCCATCATCGCTGTGACTCCACTCGAATTTGCTCCAATTTGTCAATCTGTCTCTCCCGGAGAAGTCAACTTGCAGTCCCGGGGACTGTCAGCAGGCCTAGAGACTCCGGGTGTCTCCCTAAGCAGGAGACCTGCAACCAGCTTGGGAGAAGGCATTAGAGAGACCGCTGGGGGTTTGAGGGAGAGGCAGGCTTCCTTCACATTGGCTCTTTACACCAGGGGTCCCCAATCCCTGGGCCACGGCCTACTTCCGAGCTGAGGCCTGTTTGGAACTGGGTCACACAAGCAGCTGGGGAGCCCGTGTGTGAATCTCCATATTTTTTTCCCAAGCTGGCAAGGTTGGGGACCACTGTTTTACACTATCAGAGGGGCTTCTCTGTGCCTACCCCTGGCCTAGGAGGCTCACCACTTAGAACAGGAGGACTTAGGACAGGGCTAGGCAACCTTGGCTCCTTTATGACTCGTGGACTTCAACTCCCAAAATTCCTGAGCCAGCCATGCTGAGGGGAAAGGGAGAGGTTTCCATGCTGAGCCATGCTGGCTCAGGAATTCTGGGAGTTGAAGTTCACGAGTCATAAAAGAGCCAAGGTTGCCTACCCCTGCCCTAGCCAGACATGCAACACATGCAGGCTGAGGAATTCTGGGAGTTGAAGTCCATAGGTCTTAAAATTGCCACGTTTGGAGAGTACACGAAACTGGCTCAAAATGCTTCTGATTTTCCACAACATGAATACAGCCTGTTCAGCTAATTATGAATTATCGCCATCACCATTTAACACCGTAGAATTACATAGAGCAACGTATTCATACTTATTTTTTCCTTTATGATCTTTTGGTCAAGCACATTACTGCAGTTGTTCAGTGAATCATGCCGTCATTAAGCGAATCCGGCTTCCCTCATTGAATTTGCTAGCCAGAAGCCAGCTGGGAAAGTCAGAAATAGCATCACATTTGCAACCATGATGCATTTGCAACCGTCATTAATGCCTGCTGGTTGTTAAGCACCTGCATTTTGATCACATAACCACAGGGGTGCTGTGATGGTCGTAAGTGTGAGGAGCAGTCATAAGACATTATTTTGCTGTAACTTTGAACAATCCCTAAATGAATGGTTGTGTAAGTCGAGGACTGCCAGTAAACCATAGGGACGGAACATATGGGCGTTTTCTTGGTGGCCCGTGCTGTGCTTTGCTTGCACGCAATTAATTCTTCAATCATAATTAGAACTGGCTCCACAATTCTAACCCTGATTAGGAGACACCTGCTCTTCATTAGCAAATCTTTGCTTACCCACAAAGGACTCTCCCCCTCCTTCCAACATCCCTTAATTAAAATGAAGCATCTCAACTGGTCATCTCCCCGAGGACCAAATTTTGCCTTAAGCCATACTTTCCTCCTAGCTAGCAGGAGTGTGACGCTTCCAAGGCCAAGCTAAACCATCGTCCTCTCTCACCCGGGCAATTGGTATTCAGAAATGGACTGTCTCAGACAATGCAAGTTCCACAAAGCCATCTTCAAATCATCATCCCAGGCAGCCCTCATCTCTTCCAATTATGTGGTCTGTGTGTGTTTTCAAAGCCAGCCACAAGCGGGTGACTCTTACTGACATTCTGCAGTACAGAAGTGCATAAATTATATGGTGCAAAAATATAAAATTCGGGAGATGGTGACCCTCAATTGAACGACTTCCCCCTTCGCCAAGACATTGTCAGGCTGTGTGGGTGTGAATGGACGGAAGGAAGAACTCCTAAGAAGAGGCTCCATGCAGTGAATGTAGAGGAAGGGAAAAAGCAGGGTCAAACTTGAAGGAAGTTCCAAAAATGCTAACTCTCCATCCAGCTCTCCTTGTCCCTTCCCACCTCTTCTCTCTTTTACCCTCTCCCATCTCTTCCTTCCCGCCCCCCACCCAAATATAAAGATACCAGACTTATGCACGCAGCATGCAAAGAAAACATAGGTAAGGAAACAGCAGAGTTTGCATTTTAAAAATAAACTCTGCCAATATCCTTCCCAGGTACAAATCTGGATTCCTTTGGCTTCAGAGATTGAAATTGTTGACTGCAAGACTATGAACGGGCCCCAGTTACAGCAGTAGCGATGGAATACTGTTAAGAATAATTGCCTCAAGAACACAGAAACCCAGATTTAACCACCCTAGTGGTTAAATCACTAGCCTAGAAACCAAAAGACACAGACTTCCAGTCCTGCCTTAGCATGAAAGCTGGCTGGGTGACCTTGGGCCAATCACCAGGAGACGCTGAGTTCTAGTCCTACCTTCACCATGAAAGCTGCTGGGTGACCTTGGGCCAATCACCAGGAGACGCTGAGTTCTAGTCCTACCTTCACCATGAAAGCTGCTGGGTGACCTTGGGCCAATCACCAGGAGACGCTGAGTTCTAGTCCTACCTTAACCATGAAAGCTGCTGGGTGACCTTGGGCCAATCACCAGGAGACGCTGAGTTCTAGTCCTACCTTAACCATGAAAGCCGGCTGGGTGACTTTGAGCCAATCAATAGGAGACGCTGACTTCTAGTCCCGCCTTAGGCACGAAAGACAGCTGGATGCCTGTGGTCTCTCTCTCTCTCTCTCAGCCCAGCCCACCTTGCAGGGTGGTTGTGGGGAAAATAGGAGGTGGAAAGACCATGATGCATGTTCGTTGCCTTGGCTCGTTTATAAAATAATAAAGACAGGATAAAAAAAAATGGGGAAAAAAATCTAACAATAGATCTTCTTTCGGAGAGTCGCTGCCAGCCAGAACTGACAATGAACGCTCCCATTCCCCAATCCCTCAAAGCTATTCGTAGCTGATCTTTTATCATCTTCCTTTGCCATCAGCCTCCAAACAACCAAGAAAAACATAATCTGTTCAGCTTCCCTTCTGCCGGCCGTGTTAATTAGTTCATTGTCGATGCATTTCTCGGGCGATTCCCCCCACCGCCGCCAAGAAATAACCTGTTCAGAGATAGCAGGAGAATTTACAAAGATGTGAAGCTCCTAAGATGGTTGGAACCTCTGCAGGGAGGCTGTACGGAGCTGCGAGGCCAGGAGAGGCGAACTCCTGACCGTGGGGCAATAAAACCCCGTCATCTTTGCAGAGCTTCCACATCAGAGATGGAAATGTCACTTTTCGGGGGGCAACTTTGGGCACCATGCAGCTGAGATAGAGATAAAGGTAACCCCCGACATTCAGCCATTCATTCAGTGACGGTTTGAAGTTACAACGGCACTGGAAAAAGTGACTTGACCGTTGTTCGCACTTATGACTGTTGCAGCATCCCCCCATGGCCACGTGATCAAGGTTTGGATGCTTGGAAACCGATGCTGCAACATTCCTGCTGATCGGCGCTTCTTCTGGGCTCAGCAGAAGCACCAGGATCAGCGCCGAGCTCCAGCTGGAGCCGGGCGCTGATCCTGGTGCTTCCACTGAGCCCTGACAGTCCTGAAGAAGCGCTGATCAGCTGGAAAGCGGCACTGATCCTGGCGCTTCCGCTGAGCCCTGACAGCCCTGCAGCTCCAGCCATCTCTCGCTCAGGCTTGTGCGGTGCTGCCACCAGTTCAGCTCATTCCCCTCCCCCACTACTTTTCTAGGATGTTCGCGTACCACCTGCCAGGTGCCAATGTACCACAGGTGGTACCCGTACCACTGGTTGAAAAGCCTTGCTCTAAAACAGAGTGTCCAATCTTGGCCCCTTTTAAGACCTCTGGAATTCTGGGAGTTGAAGTCTACAGGTCTTAAAGGGGCCAAGGTTGCCCACCCCTGCTCTAAAGGCAGAGGGCAGAGCACCTAGTCTAATTTGAGCTCTGGAATGCCTCTCTACAAATTCAATGTCACAATCCTAACGAAGGAAAATAAATAAAATAAACTCTTTCCCCCCCCCCCTGGATAAATATGCATAGGACAGGGCTGCAAATTTTAAATATGGTTACTGGAAAAGCATCCAAAGCCTGTCCTTCATCCTCCACCTGTGTACATACAATCTCTCTCTCTCTCTCTCTCTTTTTCTCTCTCTCGGACACCTACAATGTATAGATACGCACACCTGCAGTGTAACAGCTGCAACAGAGTAGAAACACAGCTGAATGCAAGAGCTGACCAGCAGCGATAATTTTGACCTTCTGCAGGCAACATCTATGAAGCCAACCTTTTAGGGTTCCCCTCTTTCTCCTCCGCTACCCCCTCCCCCAAATCTCCAAAACAGACCCCTAAGGTAGGAATGGAGGGTGGCTGTGCCCCCATCTGAAGGTTACCCAGCTGCTTTCCTCCCCGTTGATGTCACCAGAAGCTGCTACATCACCATCCCTGGTCTGGTTGCCTTAGCAACACCCCCACCGGCTGTTGCTAGGTACCACAACTCTGACTTAGTGGCGAACAGTGATGCGGGGTGTGTGTGTGTGTGTGTGTGAAGTTATTGCTGTGTCAGCTCATTCCTTTTATGGCCCCTCCCTGGAATCTCCTGTGCAGCCAGCCAGAACTGCCAAGGTCATCCCCCTCCTTCTGCCAAGGTCAACCACCCACTGCCCCAAAATAAGCTTAGCTCTGCAGAAACCCCAGCGCCCAACTGCGCCCCTCCTTTCCATCCCGTGCTACCTTCCTTCCTTCCTTCCTTCCTTCCTCCCACGCACCTGCCTCCAGACTCTTCTCCAGCCCCACCTTAACTCCATCCCCTCCATGGGGGGGGGATATAATCTATCTGACTAATTTTAACCAGGATTTCTTAAATAGCATCCAGGAGAGCCTCCCCAAAGAGACGTGGCGTGTTGCCAGGGAAGGCACAAAAGCCATTCACGTCCTCTCCCCGTGGTGCCTGCTCTGTGCCAGGGGAAGGGACGCCAAGCCACTGCCTCTCTTCCCTAATATAAGAAGCTTGGCCTGGAAGAGTGGAGAGTGAACAAGAGAGCAATTATTCATTCTCTTCCCCAGCGCTGGAATTCAAGCTCAGCCAGCCCAGTGGATTGACAGCTCGGCTCTGGACGGACAAGACCAAGTTATTTCTTCACCTGATGGATAACAAATCATCACAGGCCTCCCGGTAGGCGGGCTCTTAGGGGTCTCAATTGGCCAAGGGGATCCAGAAGATGGCTGTTCTTTCCAATAGCAAGGGAGAGTTTGCTGGCTGGGGAATTCTGGGAGTTGTAGTCCACACATCTCGAAGCATCCAAGGTTGTGAAACCCTTGGCCAAACAGACTCTTCCCTTCAACTTGATGGACATGGTTATCTCTATGGATCCAAGCTGTCGGTCTAACTAAGGGGGACATGACAGCAGTGTTCCAATATCTCAGGGGCTGCCCCAAAGAAGAGGGAGTCAAGCTATTCTCCAAAGCGCCTGAGGGCAGGACGAGAAGCAAAGGATGGAAACTAATCAAGGAGAGAAGCAACCTAGAACTAAGGAGAAACTTCCTGACAGTTAGAACAATTAACCAGTGGAACAACCTGCCTCCAGAAGCTGTGAAAGCTCCAACACTGGAAGTTTTTAAGAAGAGGCTGGACAGCCATTTGTCCGAAATGGTGTAGGGTTTCCTGCCTGAGCAGGGGGTTGGACTCGATGACCTCCAAGGTCCCTTCCAACTTATTATTATTATTATATTATTATTATTATTATTATTATTATTATTATTATTATTATTATTATTATTATTATTATTATTATTATTATTATTAACTGCAAGGGGAAAGGTCCTCTTTATAATTCCCTCTCTCTCTCTGGGGGATCTTCAGCTGACAATGTTGGAGACAAGCTGTTAAGCTAAAGGAGCAAACTATTAATTGATGGGAGACTTGAAGACACCCGTGGGAGGGAAAGTTAAAAAAAAAAGCCTTGAGGAAGAGAGAGCATTGATCCCCAAAGATTGGGGAGAAAGATCATCAAATGACAGATGAGAAACTAGTCCTTAAATTGGCAAGTCCCTATTTCATGAGCAAGAATTTGAGGCAAACTCAAAGAGAAATAAAGTATCAGGCTTTGAAATCTGGGATAAATTTTACTATTGGTAGGAGTTGAGGAGGACTGTTGGGGTTATAGATTAGCATCAATATGGAAATGGATATAATTTTAGGCTAGCACAGTGGTTCTCAACCTTTTTAATGCCGCGACCCCAACCGGTTGTAAGTCGAGGACTAAACCGGTCGTAAGTCGAGGACTAAACCGGTCGTAAGTCGAGGACTACCCAACTGGTCATAAGTCGAGGACTTTCCCTGCCCGGGAGCACCGCGCATGCGTGGTTCCGCCCCCTGCGCCGGCTGAGGCGTAGCTGGCAAGCGGCAGAGACGGAGCAGGCCGACCACCAGCTGGCCCAGCCCAAGGGAGGTAAGGCACCCGCCGGAAAAGGGGGAAAAAATGGCGGACAAAAAAAATGGTGGACAAAAAAAATGGCGGACAGCCTTGCTTGGCGACCCCCGTGAAATGGTCGATCGACCCCAAATGGGGTCCCGACCCACAGGTTGAGAACCACTGGGCTAGCAAATAGAGAAGTGAATTAAGTATTGTATAAAAAACTCATATGTATCTACAGAGATAAAGAACTAAACGTAAGAAGAGAAATAACCTGATAGAAATGTTTATACTGGAATGTTACGTCATGTCCAATGTTTTCTTTTTTTTAACTGTATTGCAAATAAAAAACTTTTTAAAAAAGAAAAAAGAAAAAAAGAGATAAAGTATCAGGATTCCTGGCATTTTTTTTTTCATTCCAAACCTGTTGAACTTCAGTCTTGTGTACCAGCCGGAAAGAAATCCATTACAGCTAGTCCTTGGCTTTTGACCAAAATTGAGCCAACATATCTGTCGTTAAGAAAGACAGTTAAGTGAGTTTTGCCCCATTTTACAACCGTTCTTGCCACAGTTGTTAAGTGAATCACTGCAGATGTTAAGTTAGTCGGCTTCCCCCACGGACTTGGCTTGTCAGAAGTTCCCAAAAGATGATCACGTGACCGGGGGACCCTGCAACCGTCATAAATATGAGCCGGTTGCCAAGCGTCCGAATCGTGATCACGTGACTACACGGAGGCTGCAACGGTCGTAAGTGTGAAAAGCGACCATAAGCCACTGTTTTCAGTGCCATTGTAACTTCGAACGGTCACTAAATGAATAGTTGTAAGTCGAGGATCTCCCTGTATGCTGCCTTTCTGGGTTTATGCTAGTTCTGAAATCCTGCTCCACCTGCCGTCACAAGAACACACTTGTGGTGACATTTGCATTTCAAATTCTCCTTTGACGTATAATGAATGGTGTGATTGGTCTCTATGTTTTAGCCTCAGTTCCCCTTTCTAGGAAACAGCAATGCTAAAATATAAAGTGCACTAAAAATAAGAGCAGGGGACCATAATTTTAACGAGAACTGAAGTGGTTTACAAGAGGACTCACGTCTAGTTGAAACACTTCTGCAAGATTCGGGAAGAATACCGAGACCTGATCCATTGGTGGGATTGAATGCAGATATCTTGAGGAGCAATTCCTTTTTTTTTTTTTTTTTTTAAGAAAGCACTTTTAGCTGCTTGAGTGTGGGGGGGGGATAAAAAGGCACACTATTGTCTCTTTGTTGACATGCATGCTGTATAAACAGAGTGCTTTCACAAATGATGCTAAGAAGGGCCTTTGAATTTCTCATGTCTGCAAACTGGAAAAAAAACAACCCGACATTGATTAGAATGCACGTTCAATTTACCAAAGTGTGCGGCTTCGTTCCATATTGCATTTACAACATTCAGAAGCGATGCGTTCGAGACTAAACAGGGCCCTTAACATCTCCGAGCATTCCCCAAACATCCCCCAAAAGCCGCTGTGGGAGAAAACAGATCGAAGCACTCCCATCCCGATTCTCGGCAGACAGGAACACAGAGGTGGGGATGGGAACAGGATCAATGATCCCATTGTGGCTTTCGCCGAAATTGACAAGAGGAAGGGGGGGTCTCTGAGAGAAGGGTAATCTAATGCCGAAGGAAGAAAGAGCTCCTGATCTCTCTGCGCTAGCCTGAGTTCGGTTTCACACAATCCACTGAACCTGTTTATTCAGAAGCCAGTCACAAGGAGTCTAAATGGAGTTTAGCCAGGTTTTTGGAAGAGTGTTTTCTAGTCTATGCATTCCACATGAATAGAGTAGAGTAGAGTAGAGTAGAGTAGAGTAGAGTAGAGTAGAGTAGAGTAGAGTAGAGTAGAGTAGAGTAGAGTAGAGTAGAGTAGAGTAGAATAATAGAAGAGAAGAGAAGAGAAGAGAAGAGAAGAGAATATAGAGTATAGAGTAGAGTAGAGTAGAGTAGAGTAGAGTAGAGTAGAGTAGAGTAGAGTAGAATAGAATAGAATAGAATAGAATAGAATAGAATAGAAGCTGGAAGGGACCTTGGAGGTCTTCTAGTCCAGCCCCTTGCTCAAGCAGGAGAACCTACACCATCTCAGACAGGTGATTGTCCAGTCTCATCTTTAAAATCTCCAGTGATGGAGTGCCCACAATTTCTGGTGGCCAGCTGTTCCACTGGTTGATTGTCCTCGCTGTCAGGAAGTTTCTCCTTAGTTCCAGGTTGCTTCTCTCTTTGATCAGTTTCCAACCATTGTTTCTCGTCCTTCCCTCTGGTGCTCTGGCGAACAAGCTGACCCCCTCTGCCTTGTGGTAGCCTCTCAGATACTGGAATATATATGCCGAACAAGTGTTCCTCAATCTTGGCAGCTTGAAGATGTGTGGATTCAACTCCCAGAATTCCTCAGTCAGCCATGCTAGTTAAGGAATTCTGGGAATTGTAATCAAGCACCCACGGTTAGAGCTCGAAGCATTACTAGAGAACCCAAACAGGCATTTCACAGACTGTTTCTCTTGCTCCCCTCTGGGAGGACGTTTTCAAAGTATTTCTAGCAGGACCGGTCCAGATTCTGTAAGCGCTTCGTTCCCTATGCCATCCGTCTGGTTAACCCGCAGTTATTAAGCGAACGGCACTGTCATTAAGAGAATCCAGCATTCCCCGTTGACATCGTTTGCTGGGAGCCAACTGGGAAGGTCGCAAACGGTGACCACCTGACTGCAATCGTCATAAATACATGCCGATTGTCAAGCCCTTGAATTTTGACCACATGGCCTTGAGGATGCTGCAATGGTCATTAAGCGTGAGGACCAGTCACTTTTTTCAGTACCCTTTGAACGGTCGTTAAACGATTGGTTGTAAACAGCTTGCCTCCAGAAATCCTGGGCACTCCATCACTGGAGGTTTTTAAGAAGAGGCTAGACAGTCACTTGTCAGAGATGATATATATTCTTCTGCTTGAGCAGGGGGCTGGACTAGAAGACCTCCAAGGTCCCTTCCAGCTCTATTCTACTCTAAAAATTCTCTAAAACTACTTGGACAAGACATCCGCCGCCAACACTGTGTGTTTCACTCATCCAGTCTCTTATTTCAGAGCAATCGGCAGCCCTCCCTCCGATTCTGCTAGGAATTGTTCAGACTCTTAACAAAAACAACTGACTGACGCATTACAAAGAAGAAAAATAAGAAGGACAAAGAGAGAACGGCGTCTCGGGAAGGGAAAGAGAGAGGAGAAGAGGGATTTCACCCAGGCAGAGAAAGGGTGGTCCTCCCAACTTACATAATGCATTCCTATTTTTAACTCACTTCTGCTTTGACCTCCAGAGGTAAATACTTAAAGGGGTTTTGCTTCAGGCGCCAACATAAACCTGGAGGCTCTAGAGATTTCCACGCCTTGACTTCAAACCAGCAGCAGAATGTTTTGGACCAGAACTAGGGAGAGAAAACCTTTGCTTCTGCTGAAATTCCCTCCTTCGGGAAATCAAAAGCGACGAGAGAAGAGGAAATTTCACTGAGACCAGCTGCCACAAAGAAGAGGGAGTCAAGCTATTCTCCAAGGCGCCTGAAGGCAGGACAAGAAGCAACGGATGGAGAAACTAATCAAGGAGAGAAGCAACCTAGAACTAAGGAGAAACTTCCTGACAGTTAGAACAATTAACCAGTGGAACAACCTGCCTCCAGAAGCGGTGAATGCTCCAACACTGGAAGTTTTTAAGAAGAGACTGGACAGCCATTTGTCTGAAATGGTATAGGGTTCCTGCCTGAGCAGGGGGTTGGACTAGATGACCTCCAAGGTCCCTTCCAACTTTATTATTATTATTATTAATTATTATTATTATTATTATTATTATTATTATTATTATTATTATTATTATTATTATTATTATTATTATTGTCATCATCTTTCTGAAGACAGCTTCATTGGAGGGACGACCAGCCCAACGGCTGGACCAAAAGAAATGAGAGCGGGGCTGCTTGCCAAGGGAGAGTCAGTAATAAAACCAAGATCCTAACCCAACCATCTGATCAAATCCCTGCCCTTTTTATATGTGCTTCTGGTCGTCATCTTGACTTTTTTTGACCCCTCACTCCTCCTGCAGACACTTCTGCAAGAGTGGGATAATCTTGAAGGCACCCACCGGTCAGAGCACTTGGACAACTGACTAAATAGGACAGAACAATAGAGTTGGAAGGGACCTTGGAGATCTTCTAGTCCAGCCCCCTGCTCAAGCAGGAGACCCTATCCCCGTGGTGGCGAACCTAGGGTGTGGGCACGCGCACTGTCACCCCAGTCCTAGGCCTTCAGTTGGGTTTTATAAAACCTTTTCACTTTAGGCCTCCGCCGCTGTGTGCAAAAAAAAAAAAAGGTTCAATCTATCAATTTAAACTTCTCACGGGGAAAAAAAAGATCTCGCAAAGTTGGAATTGATTGATTGAATTTTTTAGTCCCACCCAGTCTGCCGTTACCACCGCAGCCATGCCCACCCAATGGGCCACGCCCACCCTGCACCCGACGATACATAAGTGGGTTTTGGGTTGCAGTTTGGGCACTCGGTCTCTAAAAGGTTCGCCATCACTGCCCTATCCCATTTCAGACAAGTGGCTGTCCAGTCTCTTCTTAAAAGCCTCCAGTGATGGAGCACCTACAACTTCTGGAGGCAGGTGGTTCCACTGGTTAATTGTTCTAACTGTCAGGAAATTTCTCCTTAGGTCCAGGTTGCTTCTCTCCTTGATTAGTTTCCACCCCTTGCTTCTTGTCCTGCCTGCAGGTGCTTTGGAGAATGGATTGACTCCCATCTTCTTCATAGTAGCCTCTCCAAGATTGGAAGACTGCTATATCACCCCTAGTCCATTTTTTCGTTAAACTAGATATATCCGATTATACGGAAAAGGGGACAATTTTTCCCCTTCAGCAAATCAGTCTTTCTTGCTATTTGACTAATTATTCATACGTTGAGGTTTCAACGGCATCTGTTTTGCACTGGTGACAGGTTTGGGAAAGGTGCAAATTCAGGAATGAGCACCAGTGCATAACCCCACCCTCCCCCCCAGCCCAACTATACCCCAATGCATGCAATCACCAAAATGAGAAAGTTTGGGGTGCGGGTTCCCCCTTGAAAGCCAAATCAAGGACCCACATTCTCCATCCCCAATGTTTGGAAGGCCTTGGAGAAAGATTCAGAAAAAGCTTATTTTTCCCTTCATCCTTTCCAGCACGCCCACCTCTTTATTTATTTAATTAAAAGAATATTTTAAACACCTCCCGAGCTTTCCTCTCTCTCTCTCTCTCTCTCTCTGGGTGAGAGTTTTAACAGAAAACGGTGGCCCAGTTTTGGTCTTTCCGCTTTTCCGAATCACACAGAACAAGCCCAAAGGCTTCCAAATGCATCTACATCATAAAAAACAAAAAAACACCCTATAAATCTTTCACAGGCCGTGCACATTCAAAAGAACAGCAGATTAAAGTGAGATAAAAATGAAAGATTAAAAAAAATGTTTTTAAACTTCGGGGGGAAAAAAAAATAAAGCCACAAATTATGAGCGCTGGCGGAAGACATCCCAGAATCACGAGAGGAGGGAGAAAGACAGATGAGGAAGATGGTAGATATCACAGGAAAATTTCATCTATTTTTTTTTTTAAATCTCACAGCAAGCAAGAGACCCGGCATAATGAGGGATTTCAATTATATATTCCATTCTTGGAGAGAAATTGCAGACTCTCTTAAAGAAGTCCCAATGAATTCCCATTAGCTTATTGCTTTGTTAATCCTCTCATTTACCGATGCATATTGATTTTCACTTGGGTGACCCTTTTTCAATCTGGTGCCCATCAGGGATATATAGGCTCATTACCATCATTTCCAGTGGATACGGGGCCAAGCACACAGAGTCTTATGGAGACCTGGATTTGCACCACATTATTCACACATTATCCTGAGTAATATTTCCACTTTACACTTTCTGAAGGGTTACAGGAGACCTATCAATTCCTCTTAATGTAATTCGGTACCAGAATTTTGGATCATCTGCTATTCTAAGATGGGAATAGGGAGGAGAACCATTCCATATGTCTAGTTTAATGAAGAGAAGGACGAGGGGGGACAGGATAAGCAGTGTTCCAATGTTTGAGAGGCTGCCCCAAAGAAGAGGGAGTCAAGCTATTCTCCAAAGCGCCTGAAGGCAGGACAAGAAGCAACGGATGGAAACTAACCAAGGAGAGAAGCAACCTGGAATTAAGGAGGAAATTCCTGACAGTGAGAACAATTAACCAGTGGAACAACCTGCCTCCAGGAGCGGTGAATGCTCCAACACTGGAAGTTTTTAAGAAGAGACTGGACGGCCATTTGTCTGAAATGGTACAGGGCAGTGATGGCGAACCTTTTAGAGACCGAGTGCCCAAACTGCAACTCAAAACCCACTTATGTATCGTCAGGTGCCAGGTGGGTATGGCCTATTGGGTGAGTGTGGCTGCGGTGGTAACGGCAGACTTGGTGGGACTAAAAAGTTCAATCAATCAATTCCAACTTTGCGGGATCTTTTTTTTCCCTTGTGAGAAATTGATTGATTGATTGAACCTTTTTTTTTTTTTTTTTGCACATGGTGGCAGAGGCCTAAAGCGAAAAGGTTTTATAAAACCCAGCTGAAGGCCTAGGACTGGGGCGACGGCGCGCGTGCCCACAGAGAGGGCTCTGAGTGCTGCCTCTGGCACCCGTGCCATAGGTTCGCCACCACAGGTATAGGGTTTTCTGCCTGAGCAGGGGGTTGGACTAGATGACCTCCAAGGTCCCTTTCCAACTTTTTTATTATTATTATTATTATTATTATTATTATTATTATTATTATTATTATTATATTATTATTATTATTATTATTATTATTATTATTATTATGGATCATCGCACAGTCAGCCAGATGATGATAATGATGATGATGATGATGATGATGATGATGATGATGATGATGATTATCTCTAACTAGATGGTGGGGAATGGAAGGATTTATACGCAAGAAGCTGAAGAAGATTCTTGGAGGAGAAGTGAAACGTCTTCAAAGAAAAACCAGAAACTCCAGCTGCCTATTGAAAAAGCCCCTTTGGGAAAAGCCAATGACGTCCGAGCAAGGCCTCCGAAGAGGCCCTGCAAGCGCGCCAAGGACAAGCAACTTTGCCTTGGCCGCTTTTGACAGGCCTCACTCCTTCCCCATCTGTCTCTGCTCCGCTCCCCAGACAAGTGGCCTGACAGTCCCTGTAAGCATTAGATTAACACAATGACAACTGTCGTTTACATGTCGTTCCAACACGTCCATCCCTCCTGTAATACACACCGGTTCCCGGATCCCAGCCAATCACTGGCCGTCACTTGGCAGAGTGACAGCTGTCATAATTCCCGGAAGACCCTCACCACACCCTCGCTCCCCCTTGTCTTTAAAAATAAATATATAAATAAATAGCATCACACAGCAACCGAAGAAGGAAGCATATGAGGAACGGTTGCTGGAATTGGGTATGTCTCTAGTTTAATGAAGAGAAGGACGAGGGGGGACATGATAGCAGTGTTCCAGTATCTCAGGGGCTGCCCCAAAGAAGAGGGAGTCAAGCTATTTTCCAAGGCGCCTGAAGGCAGGACGAGAAGCAACGGATGGAAACTAACCAAGGAGAGAAGCAACCTAGAACTAAGGAGAAACTTCCTGACAGTGAGAACAATTAACCAGTGGAACAACCTGCCTCCAGAAGCGGTGAATGCTCCAACACTGGAAGTTTTTAAGAAGAGACTGCACAGCCATTTGTCCGAAATGGTATAGGGTTTCCTGTCTGAGCAGGGGGTTGGACTAGATGACCTCCAAGGTCCCTTCCAACGTTGTTGTTGTTGTTGTTATTATTATTATTATTATCATCATCATCATCATCTGCAAGGGGGAAGGTCCTCTTTATAATTCCCTCTCTCTCTCTCTGGGGGATCTTTGGCTGACAATGACTCTCAGAAAGAGCTCCGAAATGGTGTAGGGTTTCCTGCCTGAGCAGGGGGTTGGACTAGATGATCTCCAAGGTCCCTTCCAACTTTATCATCATCATCATCATCATCATCATCATCATCATCATCATTATTATTAAGGCTTTGATGTACAGATCACTAGACCTTTTCTTCTCTGTCGTAAAGAATGGGACAGAGAATAGAGAATTGACGCGCCCCCTTTCAAACGCCTCTACCAAGATTTGAGACCCGCCGAAATCGGACTGGCAGAGTTCAGCTCGAGGGTGGGCATTCATCTGCCCCTCTGCTTCTGCTGGGAAGGTCACCCAACTCTCCTTTCTAAAAAAAAAAAAAAAACACTGGGGAAAGGAGGGAAATGCATACTGGACTGGGAACATTCCAGCTTTGGCACTCCACGAGAAGGAGGTCCGACACGTCTTCCTGGAATCTCTCTGGGTGGGTAAAGAATGGCGCTTTTGACGGCGCCCGTGACTCAGTGGCACCCTCCGGGAAAGGGAACTTGACCTGGCATTCTTTGCAGGCCACCAGCTGCAGCCCAGAAGTGTCTAAAGCTGCCCACAGAAGTAGATAAGGGGGTCTTTTGTTCTGGGGCTGACTCGGTTCTCTTCGTCGGACAGCAGCGTTCTTTCGAAAGAGTTGAGCTCTCGTTCTGTTACCAAACGTCCAGCTATATTCGTGCAACGTACCAGGACAAAATTCCCCAACCTGGTGCCCTCTGTGCCTGTTGGATCTCTACCTTCATAATTTCTCTCTCTCTTTGTTTTCTTTTGACCACGTTTGGTAGAAATGTTGGAAGCCAAAGTCTAACAGGCCTCAAAAACATCAGCTTGGGAAAGGCTGCGTTTAAATGTTCCAAGTCTCTTATCCAAATCTGCTCGTTTCATACTCTCTTCTCTCTCCCCATACTTCACACACAATCTTCTGCTGGCAACAAGCACTCTGGAAACATCTGCCTTCCTAGGCAGATGCAGCCTAACTTCCAGCATAGGGGGAAATTCATTACTATATCCAAGACCAGACATGTCAAACACAAGGCCCAGGGGCTGGATGCGGCCCGCGAACTGGTTTCATGCGGCCCGTGAAGCCATCCTGGAAACAGTGAGGGAACGGCCCCCGCTGCCTTTGCCCTGGCCCCGGCCGGCCGGAGGCCAATGTACAATTTTGTGGTGGCCATCTATGCTAAAATGCATTCAGTCTTAGCTCCACAAGGCCATTTGGAAACAGCAAGGAACCAGCCCCTGCCGCGTCGGCCCAGCCCCCTGGGTGCATGCTGGGGAGGGGTCACCCTTTGTGAGGAATGAAGAAATGCACCATGCCTTGGCGCTTGCCCCGGTCCCACCCCCTTCTGCCAGAGACCCTCAGATCTGCCCCACTCCTGCCCAGACCCTCATAGGCACCCTTGACGCGAACGATGTAGAGCTGGCCATGCCCACCCAGTAGGCCACACCCACCCGGCCCCCCAAGGGCAACCGCAATGCTGAAGCGGC
>NW_015388521.1:0-7176 GCF_001527695.2 Protobothrops mucrosquamatus
GAGGGTTAGATTTCCTATCATTCCATTACAACAGAAACCCAACAGAAGATGGATTCTGAATCGACAGATTAGTTGACTATAACACAAGTAACTTCTCTTGCCCCACATTTCAATGATGTGATCAATCCTTGTCTTGATTTATTGGGCATTAAGTATCTCAAAAGCTATTTTGTTTAAAGCTAAAATCACAAGGCTTTCACGGAACTTCTGTAGCACAGTAAAAACAGAATGAAAGCCTAAAACAGCTTGCACATAACATATTCTCTGTATTACAGGTAAAATCTGGCATCAGGCTACTTTCCTGAAAGCTCATTACATGGAAGGAATAGCTTGTTCAGTGCTTCTTTTAATAGAGCTCCCCCCCCCAAAAAAAATCTAATGTGTGCTATGTACCATTTTTCATTACTGTTTTCTTGCTTGTGCTCTTTTTAAAAAAATAACACATATCCCACAGAGTCACTTTGGCAGTTGAGGTGGCTTATAAATGGAGAAACTAAGCTGTGTATAAATAAATAAGCTGCTCAACTTTTCCAAGCAGAGATCTCTCATCTTATAACAGAGGGGATCAAG
This sequence comes from Protobothrops mucrosquamatus, assembly GCF_001527695.2. Lineage (NCBI taxonomy): Eukaryota > Metazoa > Chordata > Lepidosauria > Squamata > Viperidae > Protobothrops > Protobothrops mucrosquamatus. The sequence goes on from NW_015388521.1 coordinate 571, forward strand.
GCTGTATCATTGTACGTCTAGAATGTAATAGGTCTTTTTAAAAACATGCAAGAAGTATAGTACAAATGTATTTGGATCCCCTAGTTGCTAGGCAACATGAGTCGGATCTACTAATTAGGGCTGACCCCAAATGATCCTCACATAGTACTTTTCATAGCATTAAACAAATTATTCTTTCATGTAAACCACCCTAATCTCCTGCCTCACTGTCATTCCAACCTATCAATCCAGTACTATCTATTCTGAGTGGTAGCAACTATCCAAGCATCCAGACAGTTTTGCCATTGGAGATCCTTTTTCAATTGGTGTTATTGAGACTAAACCTAAGTTTCCTCCCAGTACTTCATCATCAAACTATGCACTTTCCTTTTCAAAAGCTCTTTTCCACTTCTTTCCCCAGCTCCATCTGTTCTTCTCCCCCCTTAAGGCAATTTCAGAGGCAAGGAGGGTGAACTAACACATATAGTAACGATAGACTATGGAATATAATGCAATAGCTAGACTCTTTCAATCTGTGGGGTCCTTGTTGGTCTCTAAGCTTGGTGGTTTTCTTGCAGACATTTCATTAGCAAACTCGGTAACTTCATCACTGCACTGATAATGTTACCTAGTTTGCTAATGAAATGTCTGCAAGAAAACCACCAAGCTCATGCAGCACAAGGACCCTATGGTTCAATCCTGAGTTACAAATATTCTGTTTTATTAGTATCTTTCAATCTAGATGTTCTATTAGTACATTATATTTCATAGTCTATTGTTATTATATGCATATATGTCCATATTCAATCAGGAAGATCACTAAATGGCCCTGGTCACATCACTCTTCTGCAGGCTAATCTAGGTTGCAGAGATGTTTAGGGCTAAAATATTATTGCAAATTATTGCAAATCAAATTTAGTCAAGTGAGAAATCACAAGTCCCATGGGATATAATCTATGGGCCCTTGGTATAGCTCTTTTGAAGTGTGAAGGATGGGAACAAATTGCAACTGGATTAATGTTCTACAGTTGAATAACTGAAATATTATTGGTATGTACCATAATCTTATCCTATGGCATAAAGGTATGTGATGAAAGAGCCCTTAGATAAGGAAAAGGCATGTGAAAGGCAGTATGGTTAAGGGGGATTTATTAGCTCCTTCTAAGAAATGCAATTGATTATTTCAACTGTATGCTATACATACACTATATATCGCAAAAAGAGATTGTAACTAAACTACAGATGCTACACACACATACACATGTAGGTTGCTCAGTGATTTGGATTCAGTTTGGAAGAAATGTTAAGGAACAGGAGTGTGAATGCAGCATCTGACTGCAACTCATTCAAGCAGCTGCATTATGCAAATCCTAACATATTTGTGGGTGTGCATTTTTTTTTCAAGGGAAAAACAGGAACAAACTGTTACATTTGTAAGCAATATTTTAAATTCAGGAACTTGAGTTAAATATAGTTATCAATTATCAAATTACTTTTTCTCTTTGCTGCAACTGATATAATTCTATTAGTTAAAATTATTGATTCATGATAGCTAGGGTCAATATCTTCCATTGATCAAAAAAGGGGCAAAAGTATAGCAGGAGGCCTTCCATAGTTTTATGAAATGGGTATCTTAAGCCTCTAAAAGGATTAAAATATTTTCTCAACTTCTCCACAATGTGAAAAAAAAATTGGTTCAGATTCAGGAGTCCATCAATTGAGAAGCTCTGGGACTCACAAAATAAAAACTATTAGCCTTCACACACTTTTTGCACATGCAATAAAACATGCACACACAGCACAATCCCAGAATCAGTACTTTTGTATTTATTCATGTCTTTTAATATAATAAAGAATGGTTGAAGTTTTGAACTTCACTCCTTTTAATGTCTAATTTGAATTTTGGATACATTCTATTTATCTCTTAAAAGAAAACCAATGAACAGAGTGATTCACCATTTTCCAAATAAATAGCTAAACTCAGGAATGAATGGATGCATTCATACATAATTCTAACCAAGAATATTTTAACTATAGTTTATTAAATTAGCTATAATGGGCAGATTCGCACATCATGTTAAAGCAAAAGCAAATAATACATATTATGGTTTACCAGAATATAAGGGTCCAGAAAACTATTTGACCATATCCATGAATGGCTAGTAGGGAATTTGAACCCTGATCCTATACAACTGAAATCTTTTGTCTAATTAGACTTTGTCATTCTCACCCATTATTGATATGCTAACATAGCAAGCCAGAATTATATCGAAATGATGACGCTACATGGTGATGTCACAGTGCAAACTCCATTTTTACTTACGTAAGCTGCGGGATTGTATCATGACACACATTTTGTCACTTTTCCTCTCCCCCCCCCTCCCTTGTGCACCCTATCTACAATAATTTTTCATATGCTCTAATGTTCAAATCCTGAAATGATACAAGAAGACTGACATACTACATCTAATCTATATTGTGGGCATTTAAATGTATATTGTGCTATAACATTAGATTCTTCTCAGGTGTCTCAATATCTTTCATCAGTTATTATCTATTGCAAGCTATATGTTATTGTCTGCCTTAAATTTTCACCAGCATGTATTACTATGCCTGACACTTGCCCAGAATTTAGCATGCTAGTTTCACACAAGATGCTTTCCTGTGTTGCAAAAGCATATAGACATAGGTGTTTATAAATCAATGAGAATTATACCATGTTCAGACATTATTACTATCTGGCATCCAGGTTTCAGTTGTCCATCAATTATATCCTGTCCAGCTATCAGACTGACTGTGAAGTCACTGTATCTTTGTTATGCCATCTTTCTCTATCATAAAACAAAAGCTGTCTGGCTGTTGTTTTCGTCATCCCATGTGCCACCTGAGCCCCCTTCCCCTCTCTTTTGTACAGAAGTCATGCTACACCCTGAAATTTTGCAAACACACACAATTGCTATAAATCATAAATTATCCCATACACGAGGTGACCTTGCTCAAAACCTACACTTATTAAACAGCAGCATCTCTAAAAGAAGACGAGAGAACAACATCAGTACACTGCTTTACCTGATGGAGTGCCTGAAGCACGCTGGGTCTGGCATTTTCCGTCTCCAGATCCCGTTCCTTGTCAGAGGATCCTTTCCCAGGTCGCTTATATTTGCAGAAGCAGGTAAGACCACATAAGGCAAGGAGGCTAGTAGCAGTCCCCAATGTAGCTCCCAGAGCAATCACTGGGACAGACAAAACCATTATCTCAGACTGGGAAGCCACAACTTTTATTCAGCCAGTGTGATCCTCGTTTCTTGCCTTGCAGAACTGAGCCCGATCATAGCTTTTTTCAAAGCGTGCAGTAGATCCTCGCAAGCAGTTGATAGAGAAAGTGATTCAAAATAAACTAATGGATCACTCCTGCTCTGTGAGATGATCCCAGGCACTCACCATCCCTCCTGACAGTGTTGCTGACTTAAAGCTCCAAGGGAGCCAAGCAGAAGCAGAGGAAATAGTAATTCAAAAGCCTGCAGCCCTTTTAAGACTGCAAGCAGACAGCTTTCATTGAACTCATTCTCTAGCTCCACTGGGAAAAGTCTGATGTGCAATAGAATCAGACGTCAGCAAAAAGGGGGTGGGCCATGCTGGTCAACTCACAAAAAAAATATTTCCAAATCTATGAATGACCCCTTAAAGGAGCAAGCAGCAAGCCAGCTTTAAAAACTGCCAAGGCTACTGTTGCTGTCTTAATGTAAAATTACATCATTATGTAAAACAAAAATAACAAAGTTGTTGGATTGACACCTGTATACAGATGGCATTTTTTTTAGGCATGACTATACAAGGGAGGCCAATATGCATATAAAATTTTACAACAATGGGATCTCTGCACATTAGGGGCATCAAAATGACAGATGTCATTCAACATGACAAGTGTAAAAAGATGCATATTAGTGTCAAATTTTCTAACTACTCACACAACTGAATGGTGTCAGAACTCACAGTGACCAATAAGGTGTCAACGCTGCTAACATCGGATGTTCTTGCTTTGACAACAGATGAAAATGCAGCCATTTTCTCTATGCTTTCAGAATTAGTTGGTGCTGGGAGAGGGGATTGGGATGAGAGTTCAGTTAGTCATAATAATAATAACTCTGCCGTGGGAATCCAAGGACAAACTGAGCTGATAACATTTTGGCAGGCTGGAGAGCTGGGGAGAAAGCCCGCACTTTAAGCTAATTGGGGAATGTGCTTTATGACTGTTTATTGGGGGTGGGAATTGTACTTTGTTACTTTGTATCCAGGGGAGGGAAATTTAGTTTTTGGGTTCAACTATGTAGTGCCCATACTTTGTTTTCCAAATAAAAGATTCTTTAAGTTAAACAACGCCTCGAAGTTCTTTTGAAGGGTTTCATCTGTCGGAGCCATGACATAAGGAAAAACATTTTGGAATAATAATAAACAGTCAATGAAGGTGTTCTATATAGGGTGCATCCACTGTAAAAAAAAAAAAAAGGACAGCAGTATGTTAGGGATAATAATAATAATACAAAAACAGTACTGGAAATAGAGATACCAACATTATAATGATTAATATAAATCAATGGTGCAACCATTTTGAATTCAATTTAATGTACTTATTTTTATCCAACCTTTATTATTTTTATAAATAACTCAAGGCGGCAAACATACCTAATACTTCCTCCTCCAATTTTCCCCGCAATAACAACTTTGCAAGGTGTGTTGAGCTGGCCCCAAATCATCCAGCTGGCTTTCATGATTAAGGCAGGACTACAACTTACTGTCTCCTGGTTTCTAGATTGGTTCCTAAAATCACTAGACCAAATGGCATCTGGAATATTGTGTGCAGTTCTGGTTGCTGCACCTTAAAAGGGATATAGTGGAACTAGAGAAGCTTCCATGGAGGGAAATTAAGAAGATCAAGGAAAGGTTGTGACATTTGGGACTTTATAGTCCAGGAAAGAGATGAATGAGACGGATGAAATTTACATGTAGAAAATTATGGGTGATGTGGATAAAGTGGCAAGGAGAAGCTATATTCCCATTCCCCGAATACTAAATCTACAGGTTACCCTCTGAAATTGAATCCTGGAAAAATCAGGACAGAAAAAATTTGACGCAATGTATTGTCAAACTTTGCTACCCTGAATTGTGGTGCTGGATACCAGCTTGGCTGACTTTCAATTCATGGAAATCATGGGGATTAATGGCTGTTAGCCCTAAAGGCAATATGATCGCTTCTAATGTCCATCTGTTGGGAGACTAGTGGGCTTCCTTGCGCAGTTAGTTGGCTACTGTGATGGGGTAGGTTTTCAATCCAGCAGGGCACTGCTTGTGTTCTTAACAGAGGAAAAAAAAAGATATGGAATCACACTTCTTGAACATAAGCACAAAATACTGATTCAGGGAATGAGATCAGCCTGAACTGAAGCTGTTGTGAACTGTTGTCAAACTGTAACTAGTTTTCCGACTTCCGGTGGTGACAGGCTACATCGCATGGCGGCTTTTGTTAGCCACCCGTCTGGGAGCGCGTCAAAGCCTGAAGAGACAACGTTCATTAGCTGTCTCTCGGCTCGGAACCTCGTCCCTCGGGCAAAGAGGGGGGGTGAGTAAGTCCGGATAGGGCTCGAGCTTCCTCTCACCCCGGTTTTGTTATAATTGGGGTTGAGAGATGCTAGCTCGCCCGGAGTCTGGACGGTCTCCACGCCCCATGACGCCTTCGCTCCTATTCCTTTGGAGTGAAGCAAGATGCAGCTCCCACCTCTGCTGTTGGAAGGTATTTGGACTTAAATTTTAAGCAGACGGAACTAAACAGGAGGTTTGGATTTACAGTGGATTGTTTGTGACGTTGACTCTGAAATATACTAACATCTTCTTTATTTTGTGGTGATTTAAAGTGAGAGAAAATGGCTGCGGACTTGCCGTTTCTCTGGAATACCTTCGTTTGTTTTTTCTTTACTTTCACTTTTTTTTTGGCTACTGACTGGAAAGAGATACATTGTTACTTCTCCGGCTCTGGAAAGTTTTAGCTGCAATGAATTTGTGGTGTACACTGGCTGGTGATATTAATACTGCTATCCTTTTGGATTAATGAAGTATATTTAAATAATTTTGGAAGTTTTAAAATGGCTGCGGATCTGAGGGGAAAAAAAGAGTGAGAAAGAAATTTTTCTTTTTGGTTGCTGAGTGGAACTTACTGAAAATGTTTTTATCTTTCATTATGAATGACCTACAGAATGTTTTGATGCAAGCAGTCAAGCAATATAGTGTGGAAGTTAAAGATCTATGTCCTAAGAGATTGGAAGAATCATATGGAACTGTGGCATCTGCTTTCCAGAAGTTTATAGTTCCAGATTACATTGAGCAACGTGTGGATAAAGTATGTGAAGAGGTTGAAGAAGATGTCATGGAAATAGCTCAAAATGATATGCCATATTATGGAGATTTGGAAAGTGAAAAGTTTGAAAAGCTGGGAAAAGAAGCGGTAATAGACTTGGTTATGGTTTGGGTGTACCTCCCTAGTGAAATTTTGAGAAAAAAAAGTTTATATAGAATCCATTTATGGGTCGTGCACCAGAGAAAACCAGCTGAAGATGTTGCCGTTTGTGCCTTTGG